>NW_026898541.1:0-114983 GCF_033153095.1 Gastrolobium bilobum
ACTTGTTCTTTACAGTCAAAATTCTTTAAAGAATTAAAACTTGAATCATAGCATATGGATTTCGAAATACTATGCTTTAAATCGTGAAAGTTTTTATTTTATGAACATGTTAATGTGATTGCTATGTTCATATGTCTGTATGTGATCATGGTTTTGTTTCTTTTCTTTTTGAAAGTTTTAAAAGAAACACCTTTTTGAAAGGGATAAAATCGGCCATGAGGGGTACTATGAGTACCTTGATTGTTTTCTTAATTTTCGCTGTGAATTGTTCCATGAGAAAGACATGAAATTTTGTTAAAAAATTTAATCATATATGTGATATGTGATTCGGCCATACCATGTGTGGTGTCAGCATGTGTGGTGTCAGCATGTGTGGTTTAATTTTGTGTTCTTTGAGAAAGAGTCATCAAAATTTAAATTATATTAATTGTTATATAATTCGACCATTAAGAAAATTTGAATCATGATTCTTGTGTTGATATTTTAAATGTTAAAATGATCTGACGTATGGATGAACATGTTATATAATATGTGATATTATGTGCTTGCAAGTTATTTGTATTTTCAGGTACAAATTGGAAGGGGATGGTCATGGTGCCCGAGTTTAAATTTCAAATTTTATATTTTAAATTAAAGGTGTAATTTTGTTCGATTTGAAATAAAATGTAATTTTGAATTTTAAATTTTGTATTTGTCCTTCCAAAGATGTTTTTGAGTTTCTTCAATTATATGTAATTAGAGAAATAGGCTAGTGGCATTTAGACGACAAGGAGCCATGGCTTGAGAAGCGGAAGGACGCATGCACGAGCACCATGACCGTCTCAAATAAAACTGTTTTATTAGCATGTATGCTTTTATGTTTTAAACGACTAGTATGCATGAATTGGACAAAGCGCGCTTGTATGTATTATTATGCACGTCCAATCACGACTAGTGTAATCCGATAGGTGTTTGACATAGGATACAACTAGCATGATAATAATATAAATGCGTTTGATGAGACCTAATAAACCCCTAAATAAAAGGAACCCTTAAAAGGAATAAATTATTAAGCATATGATTACCTCCCACCACCAATATTACCCGAACCTCCTCTACATAGTGGTGCTCCACAACTCAGTTGGGACCCACTGTTTCGTTGAGTAAGAGTAGTATTAGAAGTGTTATACACTTAGGGTGCTGGTTAATGCTTAACTAAGGCATAAGTTGCAGGCTTAGCCGGGCTTATGTGCTTAGGGTAATAATGCTAGGTTGGATGCATGAGAACTAAGTGACAAAGAGTTGTCAACCTAATGTTAAGAGAGGGTATGAGATACTGTTGATGAGGATCAACCCATTATTTAAATTAATCTTGCGGTCTCAGACGGGGGTTAAAATAGATAATCACACTCTTAATCTCACTAAGGTAAAATCTAAAAGTAGATTAACCCTAAGTCAAATGGTAAGGGTCATTGACTTAGATAAAATAGTGGGAGGGGCAAATTATTTAAAGTCTTTAATGATTTGTTTATACAACATGTCTAAATATATTAATTAAATCATCTTTACATCTTTTTCAGTTTTAGTATGACTAATCCACTGTCACTGCGCTCAATACTCGATACGAGCAAACTGACCGGTTCAAACTTTATGAACTAGTATCGGAACCTGAGAATTGTTTTTAGGGCCGAAAAGATTGTTTATGTCTTAGATGCTGCATTACCCATAGCTCCTAAGGAAGGGAAAGATGGGTTCGCAGAATTTGATTTCGAGGCCCACAAACAGCACATGGATGACAATGTGTTGGCTGTCTGCATCATGTTGGCATCCATATCACCTGAACTGCAAAGGCAGCATGAGCATATGGATGCTCCCTCTATTGTCTTACATATCAAGGAGTTGTATGACTATAAAGGCAGGCATGAGAGGTATGAGGCCTTTAGAGAATTGTTCTCATGCAGGATGTCTGAGAACATGTCTGTGAGCAGTCATGTTCTTAAGATGATCAGGCTCATTGAGAAGCTAGGAAATCTAGGCTTCGTGATGGATGCCGAGCTAAGTAATGACTTAGTCCTGACCTCGCTTCCACCTTCCTTCAGTCAGTTCATTATGAATTACCACATGCATGGGATGCTTGTGAGCTTGCCTGAATTGTTAAGCATGTTAACAACTGCTGAAGTGTCTATCAAAAAGGATAAGACACATGCTCTTCTGATTGGTGGGCCTAGCAAGGCCAAGGGTAAAAGAGAGGAGCCTGCGAAAGGCGACTCCCTCAAAACCAAATGCAAACCCAAGAAGAAGAAAGGCAAAAGGAAGGGTAAGAATGCATCTAAGGACAAAAGTGATGCTGAGTGCTTCCATTGTGGCAAGAAAGGCCATTGGAAAAGGAACTGTCCAGACTACCTGAAGAGTGTGAAGGACAAGAAGCATGGTGATGCTTCTGCCTCAGGTATTTTCATGATTGAGATAAATTATTCTTGTGCTAATCCGACCTCATGGGAATTGGATACCGGCTGTGGTTCTCATATCTGCAATATGTTGCAGGTGCTTAGGAGCCCAAGGAGATTGGAGAGAAATGAGGTGGACCTCCGCGTTGGCAATGGAGCAAGGGTTGCTGCTCATTCTATTGGAGATGCCGACCTTATTTTGCCTACGGGCCTTTTATTGCATTTGAATAATTGTCTTTAGTATTAAGAATGGTACATTTTCTATCATTTTGAATGATATTGTTTATGGTACTGCTTCTTTAACAAATGGATTGTATGTTCTGGAAATGGGAACTGAAGTGATCAATATAGCTGTGAAACGACGTAGGATAGATAATCAATCTTATCTTTGGCATTGTAGACCAGGGCACATAAACGAAACAAGATTGTCTAGGATGCATGCAAATGGATACCTAGATTCCATGGATTTGGAATCCTATGGACAATGTGAATCTTGTCTAGCTGGGAAAATGACTTGTCACAAGCCCAAATGGCTTGAGAGTCATTGGGCTAGTGAGTTATTAGAACTTATTCACACTGATGTTTGTGGGCCAATGTCTATAGATGCTAGAGGAGGATACTCCTATTTCATCACCTTTACTGATGACAAATCAAGATTTGGGTACGTGTACCTAATGAGATATAAATCTGAAGCCTTTGAAAAATTCAAGGAGTTTAGGAATGAAGTAGAGAAACAACGTGGCAAGATGATTAAGACATTACGATCAGATCGTGGTGGTGAATATCTGAGCCATGAATTTCAAGATTATCTGAGAGAAAATGGAATTCTCTCGCAGTTTACTGCACCTTACACCACACCAAAATTGTGTCTCCGAAAGGAGAAACAGGACCTTGCTAGACATGGTCAGGTCTATGATGAGTAAGACTCAACTTCCAAAATCGTTTAGGGGATATGCCTTAGACATAGCGGTATACCTTCTAAATAGGGTACAGTCAAAATCTGTTCAGACCACACCATATAAGATATGGAATGGTAAGAGACCCAACTTGAGTTACCTCAGGGTATGGGGATCGCCAGCTTATGTCAAAGCGTTGGCATTTGATAAGCTTAGTGCTAAGAGTACTAAATGTCTATTTGTGGGGTATCCCAAAGGTACTAAGGGATACTATTTTTACTCCATGGATGAACACAAGGTGTTTGTGTCAAAGAATGTTGAGTTCCTTGAGAAGGATTTGATCTCTCAAGGAGCCAGTGGGAGTAAGATTGATCTTCAAGAAGTTCAAGAACCACATGAACAGATTGAGGAACCCGAGTCTACTCCGCATGCGACGTTCTCCAATGGAGAAGTAAACACACAACTCCGTAGGTCAACGAGGGTCATCCATCCACCTGAGAGGTATGGGTTTGTGATTGAGAATCAGCAAACCGTCGAGGATGATGAACCAAGTAACTACGAAGAGGCAGTCAAGGATGTTGACTCTTCTAGATGGCTTGAAGCCATGGAATTTGAAATGGATTCGATGTATCAAAACAAGGTATGGACCTTGGTTCCTAAACCGCAAGGAATAGTTCCTATCGGTAACAAATGGGTCTTTAAAAGAAAGACTGATGCAGATGGCAACGTTCAGACCTACAAAGCTAGGTTGGTTGCGAAAGGGTATCGTCAAAGACAAGGAGTTGACTATGATGAGACTTTCTCACCGGTTGCCATGATCAAATCTATTAGGATCATGCTTGCGATAGCGGCATATCACGACTATGAAATTTGGCAAATGGATGTCAAGACCGCCTTCTTGAACGGGTTCTTGAAGGAGGAAGTGTACATGACACAACCTGAAGGCTTTGAAATCAAAGATCAGGAGCATATGGTATGCAAATTACAAAGGTCGATATATGGGCTAAAGCAAGCATCAAGGAGTTGGAATATTCGTTTTGATGAAGTCGTTAAGAGTAACGGTTTTATCAAGAACGAGGATGAACCTTGTGTTTACAAGAAGGTTAGTGGGAGTAATGTCTTCCTAGTACTTTATGTAGATGACATATTGTTGATAGGAAATGACATTCCCACATTACAAATAACGAAAGAGTGGCTTTCAAAAAGCTTCACCATGAAGGATTTGGGAGAAGCGGCCTTTATACTTGGTATAAAGATCTATAGAGATAGATCCAAGAGGCTGCTGGGTTTATCTCAATCCACGTATGTTGACAAGATGCTAAAGAGGTTTAGCATGGAAGGGTCGAAAAGGGGTTTTCTTCCCGTCAGTCATGGGGTACATCTTTCAAAGGCTATGTGTCCTAAGTCACAGCCTGAGAAGGATCACATGAGTGGAATTCCATACGCTTCGGCTATTGGATCCATCATGTATGCCATGATATGTACGAGACCAGGTGTCTCATATGCTTTGAGCATTACGAGCAGATACCAGTCGGACCCCGGAGAGGGTCACTGGACAGCAGTCAAGACCATCCTTAAATACTTAAGATGAACTAAGGATGCGTTTCTGGTCTATGGTGGGGTTGATGAGCTAACAGTGAAAGGGTTCACTGATGCCAGCTTTCAGTGAACCCTTAGGTTAGATGACACAATTGTGACAATAGGATAGAATTATTTCTTATGAATGTATGATGCAATATTATTTTAATTAGTAATTAATAATTTATAATTAGGCATTAGTTTATAAAATATTCTTTGTTAATGTTGTTAATTTCAGTAATTAGTAATTTATAATTAGGCATTAGTTTATAAAATATTTATATTAATGTTGTTAAAATTAGTAATTAATCATTTATAATTAGGCATTAGTGTATAAAGAATTTATATTTATGTTGTTTATTTTAGTAACTAGTAATTTCTAATTAAGCATTAGTTTATAAAATATTGATTGTTAATGTTGTTAAATTTAGTAATTAGTAATTTATAATTAGGCATTAGTTTATAAAATATTAATATTAACGTTGTTAAATTTAGTAATTAGTAATTTATAATTAGGCATTATTTTATAAAATTTTGTTTGTTAATGTTGTTAAATTTAGTAATTGATAATTTACAATTAGGCATTAGTTTATAAAATACTAATATTAATTTTGCTAAATTTAGTAATTAGTAATTCATATTTATAAAATATTAAAATTAATTATTTTAAATTTAGTAATTAGTAATTTATAATTGGGCATTATTTTATAAAATATTTATATTAATGTTGTTAAATCTAGTAATTAATAATTTGTAATTAGGGATTAGTTTATAAAATACTATTTGTTAATGTTGTTCAATTTAGTAATTAATAATTTATAATTAGGCATTATTTTAAAAAATATTGTTATTAATGTTGTTAATTTTAGTAATTAGTAATTTGTAATTAGGAATATTTATAAAATATTTATATTATTGTTGTTAAAATTAGTAATTAATTATTTATAATTAGGTATTAGTTTATAAAATATAGAATGCATATTAAATCATTATTACTCTCACTCATTATGTACTTAAAAGGAAAAAAATAACAACAAACAATGGGTCTTTTTAAAGAAAAACGGAGAAGAATGACAAAGTGGGTGTGGGAAGGGGACGAGGTGGGTATATATAGTACTAAGTTCGCTATATAAGCCAGCGACCTGTAACTGTCGGCAAGTAGTTCGCTGGCCCCTCTAGCGAACTTCCAGGGGGCTGCCACGTGGCACTGAGTTCGCTACAGGGTCCAACGAACTATGTCTGAGACTGCCACATGTCAACTAGTTCGTTGGGGTAGGGAGCGAACTCTGGGGGTGATGCCACATGGCAAGTAGTTCGCCTGGCCCCTCAGCAAACTACGTGCCTGTCACACACGTGGCCATACTAGTTCGCCCAAGGGGGCAGCGAACTTTGTAAAGCTGTCAGCATTTATTGCAGACTAGTTCGCTACACCTTGTAGCGAACTAGTGCACCACCAGGAACGTGACAACTCAGCAAGCAGAGTTCTCCTTTTTGGCCAACGAACTACCCCACGTGGCAGTTTGGAAAATAACACTGTTGGCGTGGCATATAGGTAAATAAGTCTGGGATATGTGGCAAATGGGTCACTGTTCCAAATGATACGATACCCACCATGATAGCTTGCTGATGGATCGAATTGCTTATCGTCATTTAAATTTTATTAATAAAATATTGAATACAAAATATCATACTTAGCCATAAATGAGTCTCTCGGAGATATGTATTTAAGTAGCAGCTATTTGAATTTTTTTCCTTGCATAGGATAATATTATTTGTTGATACTGGCACAAGTTTTAGATTCTATTATTTTTGTCACTCTTTATCCATTCCATAAATTTGAAATAAGAAAAACTAATTGTTAGAAGATGGGATTAGCTAGGTTGAGACAACTTGTTAATCCTACAATTATAATTTCGGATTATTTTAGCTGCGATAGTTTGATAGTCCAAAACTTTTAGACCCAAAACTTTTAATTGATTTTGTTTAAAATTACTTTCAAAATAAAAATCAATCAACACACAAATATTTTCTACAGTTGACGTAGCTTTGAGTTCCCTATTGCACCGAGGGATACGTCGGAGCGGGACACACCCGTCAAGCACAAAAATAATTTTTCGAAAATTAGTTTCCTTTTCTTTAATCAATTTTGTTTAATTATTTTGGGTGAAATAAATATTTAAAATTTTATCAATGATTTGCACAATTAATATAAGGTAACCATTTTTTTTAAACGGACGGTGTAGGGTGCTATCACCTTCCCTACTCGTAATCGACTCCAGAATCCATTTTCCATTCCAAAGACCAGTTTTCTCAAATAAAAGGGTTTTTCCAATGTTTTCCCAAATAAACTTTGGTGGCAACTACATTGTTTTAATCATTTCAATTCTTTCGCCATCACGTCGTGATCCGGTTGCGACAGTATGATATTAAGCGCAGTTACAATCACAGCAGTCGATTAAAATACGATAAAACTTTTTCTTTTAAAACATTATGCGTTTCTGATTAACATTAATACCGTAATTTAAATTAAATCTAAAACTACAATTATAACAATGTAACCTTGTGAAATAATTATATTTAGATTAAACATATGATACTATCTCTTTTAGACACTATTATGAGGGTCCTATACCCCTCACAAGCTTAATTTCCAATATTCAACAAACTGGGCAACTCGCTGGGCTCCTTGCTGTGTCGAGCTCCCTAACAAGTATTTTGCTCATCTTATTGTACTGCTCGCTCAAGCGAGCACTACAACGAGCAAATTAAATCTCTAGGCAATAGAGGCTGCCCAAGCTCTCTGTTTCCACGCAACCTCCCTCGTTGAAGCGAGGCCAACAACGAGCTCGCTCGTTTACCAGCTTGCTTAAGCGAGCTCTTGAGCGAGGAGCTGTAACACTCCATGTGCACCCGATGTATTAACCATATAAATGGTAATAAGTGCAGATCAGTAAATGCTGAAGCTAAATTTTTCCAATTTTAAACCTTATCATACTAACCAAGTGGATTTACTCATTCTTTTTCAAAAAAATCGTCTGTATGTAATTTACAATAAATAACTAAACTGAACAACCTCATAATATAAATAATGTATCGAGTCATGGAACCACAACATGTAGACTAGACATGTCCTAATACCATAATACAGCTCAGTCTGAAATAAACACAACTTATTCAAATGTGGCATGGACAACCCCCATGCTCACCAAATAAAGCAATATAATCATCAAATCGTGTCTCAAGTACAATAGCCATAAAGATATAACAGCTAGGAAGAAATCATAATAACATAGCAAGGTGCATGCATCATCTCAACTCAACTCCGGCCTCCTGCCGTTACAGGTCTCAACCTCAGAAGTACCTGTACTTCAAAATGTGCCCCACACGGGGTGAGATCCCTAACAAGGTCTTCAAGGATCTCTCCACCCCAAGCTCACTTACATGTGCACTGTAAGTTCAAAAACGATAACAATAGTATAATGGCAAAATCTGTGCAATGCAACATATGTTCATGTCATGTGTGTATGCATACTACTGGCCAGAGAACAAAATGTAGGTATTACGTACGTCTACAACCCACAGTACAAGGAGTCCACCATGTACCTGACATACTGAGTTACCATCTTGCATGTGGCCTGTTGCGTAAAATCGACAAGTGCACCGATCGTACCAAGTAATAAAAAGTGAGTAAGAATATCGTCCCACGATGATTGAGGAACCAAATTTAATTTAACTATTCTTTTCTTATTGGATTAACAAAAAGAGGTTTTTGAAATAATTGGGTTGTGACAATTGTGAACTATTCAAAAAGAAGTTTGAAAACTTAAAGTAAAAGGTTGAGATTGAGAAAAATATATAAAAAGATATTGCAGTAAAGGACTCCAACACTTTTCCGATCCCCACCTTGTAATATTGATTAATGTTTATATTTAATTGCCCAATTGATCAAACAATTCACCATCTAATAATTAATTAGTTAATCCCTAATCCCTTAGTGATCTTAACTTTATTAACCCTATTAGAATCCTAATCCCTTAGAAATCCTTTTTCAAGTTAATCCTTTAACCCAGTGAATTTTCCACTTTTGCAGTTCATGTAGCCTATCCCTAGTGCATACATGAACTGTTATTTTACCCTTGTCAGGAACTATAATATCAATATTCCTATTGAAAACCCTAACCCTCGCAATCCTAATAGAGTGATCAATTCTAAAAGAATTAAAAGATGAAGAACAGGATAAAATAAATGCAATTTGAAATAATTAAATATAAATATAACCAAACTACAAGGGGTTCACATCAAGGGTTGTGACCCTTACCACAATATTAAAAAGACTAGCCAGACATATTCATGTTTGACAATTCTAACAATTGAAAAGAATTCATAAAATAAAATAATAAAACCAAAAAATTGGAGAAGAAGCTTGCTCTGCGTTCTGCCTCCATCTTCCTCTCTGTGCAAAAGTCCTTTCCTTTTAGAGTTTCTGCTTCCTTTATATAGCTAGCTACTCAATCAGGTCATAATCCTTGAATTAATTATGATTAAATTTCCATTTTCCTCATAATTCCACCAATCAATCAGGTCATAATCCTCTAATTAATTCTGATTAAATTTCCATTTTTCTCACAATTCCACCAATCAATCAGGTCATAATCCTCTCATTAATTTGATTAACTTTCCGTTTTTATCAAAATCCACAAATCAAGAAACTGAATCACGACGCCCACGCTATCAGCGCTAAATCCGCGCGATTAGCGCGGGCGATAAGTTGAGATTTCTGTACTTGGCGCCATTAGCGTGAAGAGGCAGTGGGTGTCTTCAATTTGGCGCGCCTAGCATGAAGTTGGCGCCATTAGCTCGAATTACAGTGATTTCTGACCCTTTTTCCTGTCTTGTGGCGTGATCCGCGCCATCTTCATGCTAATCGCGTGAAGTAGTGGTTTGAAACCTAGCTTGCTTTCATGTTTTTCTCCTGTAAAAACATATAAATAGCGTGAAAGCGTGTCTGAAGAAAAATTATCAAGGATTTGTTAGAAATACAGCTTTTTATCAATGAATTACTGTTAAATCCTTGTTCTTTTTGCTCTGAAAAACCTATATGCTGAAGGCATATCAAACAATTCCTAGATTTAGATATTGCTGTCCCAGCAATAAATAAAATCAAACATCAAGCAGCAATGACAACTCTGTAAGAAGAATTCATGTCCTTAATGACATTTTTCTACATGGAAGAGATTCGAAGTTATAATGCTGTGCATGAATGAATTCCAGTTGAACTCTTTCAAAAATCACTTTGTGCATAGGGAATTAGAGTCTAGCTTAATCACTCCTTACCAAGATAATCACTGCACTTTTCACTCTTGTGTATAAGGTTCACTCTCAGTTCATCAGTGCAATAATACTACCATAGGCTTGATCCAATTCTCTGGTTCCTAAAGATGAGGAACTCATAAACATGCACAATTAGATCCAAAGGTCTTTGCAGGTTGTAACTTGGCTTAAGCTAGGGTAGGAATATTTGGGAAGTGGCTAATCTTTGACTGCATATGAGATTGAAACACAACAACGTTTTCGTTGTTCATACTCAGATACAATTTCACTTAGTTCCTTCATTTCTATTCATACTTTTCTTTTCCTTCTTGACCTTTTATTCCTTGCTGTTGCTTTGCAACCTTTTTTTTTTCCTTTTTGTTTCTTTTTCTTTGGTTCCAGCTTTTGCTTTCACTATCACTTTATTTTTGTGAAATTGATCCTTGAATTTCTCTAATCAGTGCTTCAATCTCATCAAGGGTGTGTTGATAGGAAAAATAAGCTAAGTTTCTCAAGGTTAAATTCAACAAGAAACAACAGGCTACGGCTCAAAGGGGCTAGCAATGATAATAATTTTCGGTTCAGCTATTTGGCCAATGAGTTATCAAGAAAGAAATTGCCTTTATCATTTCAGATCAATCATGTGTTATTGAGAAAAAGATCAAGTTCTAGAGTGTTATCACAGTGAGGCCTTTCTAAAAAAAATTCACTTTATAGGCTCAAACCTCACGGTTGTGCAATCAAACTAGAATCTGAATCCCATACCAACTATCTGTATCAACAAGAATTCAATGAATTGAGCAATTATAACTCTTAAGACTTCAACACAAACTTTCATTGTGACTTCTCACACAGTGTCTTATATGCTCCTTAAAGTTTGATTTTCTTATTGCATGAGTAGCAAATGCAAATTCAGGCATGTTATTCAGAGAACTTCTTCTTCTATCACACAAAATAAGACAAAACAAAAAAACCCAGCAATTTGAGACAAAAAAGTTTAGATATCTCCCCTAATGATTCAGAAAACCTTTTGTTAGAGGTGTTTCATCTGGTTCCTCTGTACCGCATGTGGTGCGCCCAATTCCCAGATTTAGAACATTGCTGTCCCCAGCAATAAAACTAAACTAGGTAAAGAATAAGAAATTCTGAACATGTAACACACTCACACTGGTTAAAGCATCAATTCAACATAACGGAAAAGACATCTAAACATCATAATAAAATTAAAACTTAATGTTATCAAAAAAAAAAAAAAAAAATTAAAACTTAAAACAAAGGAAAGGAAAAAGAATTAAAAAAAACGAATAATAAAAACTCCTTGGGTTTCCTCCCAAGTAGCGCTTGTTTAACGTCACGAGCCTGACGTACCCCTTGCGATTATGGTGGTTGGAAGCACGCTACCATTGATGACTGTAAGAACCCGCACCGTTAATTAAGGAATTTAATTAATAAATTACGAGAAAATAGGAAATGATTCCATAATTGACCCTAATAATTATTTATGAGGCTTAATAATTGTAATAAGTGATTAAGAATGCTGAAAGTCGCTTTTCGGAAGAAAAGTGCAATACCGGTTCTGCTAGTCGGTATAAATGCGTGCCAAAAAAGTATCCCGGAAAATTAATGTAAGTGCATGATAATTACTAGAATAATATGTAGGACTTGTAAAACGAGTTTCAAGTCCAGATAATGAGAACTGGTGCTGGAAACCGGTACTGGCTTGGAAAAGCGCGTACCGGAAAAATGCTCCGAAAATTATAAGAAAAATATGATAAATCTTAGAAAATTATGTAGTTTCATAATTCAAAGTTTGGGATTAAAATGCTAAGCGTAGCAATTAAAGTTAACACTGTGTGTTTAAGTGGCTTGGGCTATAAATACAACTTTTGCACACTAACCTAGGCTGATACTCAGCCATTTGAACGTGAAAGTTGGTGCCTTGGAGCTGCTGACCAGCCTCCTTCATGCCTTGCCTTATTTCCTTGGAAACTCAACCAAGTTGCCACCATTTCCTCTAGTTTCCTCACCAAAACACCTTGGGTGAATGGGAAATACCTGAGTGTGAGTCTTGTGAGCAGAAAAGAGTCATCTTTCTGAGTTTATTGTGAGGTTCTGGTTCTGAGTTGGAGAGTTTGGAGGAGATTCATCTTGTTCTTAGTGGTTTTGAGCTCCAAGTAGCTTCCTTGGTGAGGAAAGGACTCATCTTGTTTGTCCATTTTCGTGTACCTGTAAAAAACAGTACTTGGAAGGGTTGTTGGTGAGCTCTTTGGGTCATTCTTGTTGAGTTTAAGTTTGTGGTATGATCTTCAACCTTTAATCATGAGTTTAATGCTTAAAAATGAAAGCTTGATGCATGTTAAGGTTAAAAGATGATAACTTGTTGTTGGGTGAGGCTTAACACATCTAGAAATGCATGATTAGGTGTTTAAAATCGGTAAAAAGGGAACCTTTTAGGGATATCTTCACGAAAATGCAGAAACTGCATTCTGTCGTGAGATATCCGGATATTTGTCGAACTGATATCCGAATATTGGATATCCGGATACGTGGTTTTGGGATATCCGGATATTGGATATCCGGATATGTGAATCTGTATATCCGGATATTGCATATCCGGATATGGACAGTGAGATATCCGGATATTCTGGGATTTCGCAGAACAGCAGATGTGATGTGTGTACAGTAGGCTATTGGGGGTTTGTGGACCCTAGTTTGATGAAGTTGAACTTCTATATTTAATGGATTAAGCCAGATCCATGGGATTAAGGGCTTGTGGCTTTGTTAGAAGCTTTAAGACTTGAAAACGTAATGAAAATGCGTTGTCTTAATATTGTATGCTTGTGGTGCATGTTGTTGATGTATTGTTGGTCCATAACAGATTGCGAATCTGTTGTGTTTGGACTTTGAGCTGTGGACTCTTGGCTTTTGGAGTTAGCTTGCAAGGTAAGCTTTCGTGTCCTCGGTTTATCCATGTTGTGGTTCCACCATGTCCCATGGGGGTATGGTTTATGCATGTTGTGTACATGCTTTTGGATATTTGATATGTTGATTGAACTTTACATGTAATGGCTTTTAATATGCATGTGTTGTTTCATCTTGGCGGGAAGCCTGAGTATGTAGCGCCATACAAGATGGTGTACCGGGGTGAATGCAAGTGGTACTTGCACGATGTGTAGGTGATAGACGTATACCTGCACTGTCTCTGGCCAGTAGATTAGTATTGACACACATGGCATGATTATCTGCTGCATTGCATTGTTTTAGAAATGATAAATGATAAATTGCTTTTGAACTTATATTGCAGATGTAAGTGAGCTTGGGGTGGAAGATCCTTGAGGACTCACTGACTTACTGAGATTTCTAGATTAGAGATCTTACCCCACGTTTGGGGAATGCTTATTTCAGGATCAGGTAGTATGGGTACTGATGCCTCGGGCGGCAGGAGGCCGGAGCTTAGCTGATTATGTTTTACTGCTTTATGTTAGCATGACTGGATTTGGGATGCTGTTTATGTTTTCCGCTATTTATGATATGTTGTTGTTGAGACTGATGTTGGGCATGTTGCCTTATTGAGTGAGCATGGGGATTGTCCATGACACTTTCTGTTAGTACTTTTAGTTTGGAGTTGTATAAACTGTTAGATGGTCCGGTCTGCATTGTTGTAGTTCCGTGACTAGAGCCACACTTATATCATCTATGTTATGAGGTATTTCAGTTAGCTGTTTTATTGCAATTACATACAGGCGATGTTTTAATAAATTGATTATTAAGCAAGTTGGTAATGTTAATGGCATCATAATTGAAAAGAAAAAGTAATTCCGCATTTTAATTAAGCGCAACTTAATACGATATTATGATAACATTACCAGATATATACGGGGTGTTACAATGACCCAATCTTCTTGGTCCAGTATTGCGTCTTCCCATAATCATATGCACGTGGGTGAGGATGAGGGTTCTCAGGAACTTTAAATTTTGTCTTCACATGCTTTTCCTTACTCCTGGATTTTTTCATCTTAACCTTTGGCTTGCTTTCTTCATGTTGCTGATGGACTTCCTTCTTTGTGGGGTTTGGTCTTCTCTGAGATTGTCTCACAGGTTTAACATTGTCTTCTATTAGAATCTTGTGAGTACAGAAAGAATGGTTGATGCCATTCAAATCAGAAATATACCACCCAATAGCTTCCTTGTGCTCCTTGAGCACTTTCAACAACTCCTCTTCTTCATCCATAGATAACTCTTTATTGATGATAACAGGGTATTGCTTTTCATCTCCCAACAAGGCATATTTCAGAGTTTTAGGTAACTCTTTCAATTCTGTTTTTGGTGCTACTGTAACTAGATCATTTTCTTTCTTTTCTAGCACCTCAAAAACAACTTCTAGCTCTTCTTGTGGAGTAGCTTCATCTTGAGCCTTCAACTCTTCTTCAAGCTCTTGATAATCACTTTTCTCTTCCATAACCATCTCTTCAACCACATCAAGTTTGAAACAATCACTATGATAAGATGGACTCTTCATAGCATCGAAAACATTGATAGTGATTTTCTCATCATTCATCCTCAACTCGAGCTTTCCTTGTTCTACATCAATCATAGCTCGAGCTGTAGCCAAGAATGGTCTACCCAACAGAAGGGGCATTTCACTCTCTTCCTCCATGTCTAGCACGATGAAATCAGCAGGGAAGATGAACTTGTCAACTTTAACAAGAACATCTTCTATGATTCCATTAGGTCTCCTCAAAGAACAGTCAGCAAGCTGAAGAGAGACCATGGTTGGCTTCAACTCAGTAATTCCCAATGACTTGCATATTGACAATGGCATCAAGTTGATGCTTGCTCCAAGATCACATAGTGCCCGGCCAACATTAGTGTTGCCTACCGCAATTGGGATGTTGAAACTCCCAGGATCTTGAAGCTTTGGTGGGAACTTCTTCTGTATGATGGCACTGCACTCGTCAGTAAGTGCTACTGTCTCACAATCCTGCAACTTATGCTTTCTAGACAATAAATCTTTCATGAATTTAGCATAATTAGGCATGTTAGCTAAAGCCTCAGCAAAAGGAATATTAATTTGTAACTTTTTAAATATATCTAAGAACCTGGCATATTGTTGATTTTGGGCTTGTTGCTTGAGCTTCATAGGATAAGGAGGTTTCTCAAAACGAGAAAAATCCATCGGTTGCTTTGAAGCTTCCGCAACTTTCTTCTTTGCTTTTTCTTTGTCTTGCCTTGCAGGTTCTTCCTTTTCACTGGCAGATGCTTCTTCTTCTTTCTCATGCTGAACCGATTTTGGCTTTTCTTGAGGAGTGATTACAATTCCACTCCTAGTCACAATGGACTTACAGTCTGCCTTTGGATTCAAAATTGTATCTCCTGGGAACTGTCCTTGAGCTCTTTCAGCCAACTGCCTAGACAACTAGCCTATTTGACTCTCCAAGTTTCGGATGGAAGCATCCTGGTTCTTGTGGTAGGCTCTGGTCTCATTTTTGTGATCATTAGTAGTTTTGGCTAGTTGTATCATCGCTTTCTCCAATTCGGATGGCTTTTTTTGTGGCAGAGGAGGAGGTTGCAGATAGTTGTTGGATTTATAATCCAAGCCGCTCCCTTGATTCCTCCTTTGAAAGTTATTCCCTTGGCCGCCATTCTGATTCCTCTGGTAACTTTGGGTATTCTGTGGTGGCCTTGGATCATACCAAATTCCATTGACCTGGAATGGTTCAGCTCCATTGAATGTAGGGCACTCATTAGTATCATGCGGCTCCTTGCAATACTCACAGTTAAATACATTAACTTTAGATGTTGAGATCTGCATCTTGTCGAGCTTGGCATTCAGACTGGCTAGCTGTTGAGAGATTACTTTTTGCTCAGCTAGTGCCGCATCATTGTTCCCCAGTTGTAAGATTCCCCACTAGGGTTGAACTGGCTGAATTTCCATTGAAGCATTATCGGTTCTCGCCAAGTAATCAATCAGTTCCAGAGTTTCAGCTGTTGTTTTCCTTCCTATGGTTCCACCGGCTGCACCGTTGACAACTGGAGTCGGGTGTCATCCCATTGTAGAAGACCTTGACCTTCTTGTCACCAGAGAAGTCATATTGAGGGCATTTTCTGATCAACTCCTGGAATCTAGTCCAGGACGCACAGAGAGTCTCTCCCGGCTGCTAAATGAAGTTGGTGATTTCATTCACCAACTTATTGTACTTTTCCCGAGAAAAATGCTCAGCAAAGAACTTAGCGGCTAACTCTTCCCATGTTCGGATACTGTTAGGAGCTTGTCGATCTAGCCATCTGAGGGTTTTTTCGGTCAAAGCAAAAGGAAATAGCCTGAGTCTGATTGCATCATCAGACACTCCTAGATGCTTAGTGGTGTCACAGATTCTCAGAAATCTGTCCATGAAGTCGTGAGGATCTTCGTAATCCTCTCTACCGAAAGGGTTCTTCTCCACCAGGTTAATCAGAGACAGATTGATGTCAAAGTTGTTGGCATCTATTTGTGGCCTGACAATGCTAGAGTTCGGCCTAGTGAACATGGGAGCTAGAATTGACTCCATCAACTCTCCTCTGGGCGGTGGATCACGGGCAGCCATTACTAGTTCTGTGTGTGGCTCAGAACTTGAAGATTCTTCTTGCTTCTTTTGCTTGGCTTGCTTCCGATTTTTCTTTGCAGATCGATTTCTGGATCAAACTGTAAAGAATCTCGATCTACTTTACCACGCATAAAATACAGCAAAAAGATCACTAACAAAACAAAATCCAATCAAGAAATTCAAAAGTTAAGAATAAAATTGGCGTAGTCAATCCCCGGCAACGGCGCCAAAAACTTGTTGCGTAAAATTGGCAAGTGCACCGATCGTACCAAGTAATAAAAAGTGAGTAAGAATATCGTCCCACGATGATTGAGGCACCAAATTTAATTTAACTATTCTTTTCTTATTGGATTAACAAAAAGAGATTTTTGAAATAATTGTGTTGTGACAATTGTGAACTATTCAAAAAGAAGTTTGAAAACTTAAAGTAAAAGGTTGAGATTGAGAAAAATATATAAAAAGATATTGCAGTAAAGGACTCCAACACTTTTCCGATCCCCACCTTGTAATATTGATTAATGTTTATATTTAATTGCCCAATTGATCAAACAATTCACCATCTAATAATTAATTAGTTAATCCCTAATCCCTTAGTGATTTCTGACCCTTCTTCCTGTCTTGTGGCGCGATCCGCGCCATCTTCATGCTAATCGCGTGAAGTAATGGTTTGAAACCTAGCTCGCTTTCATGCTTTTCTCCTGTAAAAACATATAAATAGCGTGAAAGCGTGTCTGAAGAAAATTTATCAAGGATTTGTTAGAAATACAACTTTTTATCAATGAATTACTGTTAAATCCTTGTTCTTTTTGCTCTGGAAAACCTATATGCTCAAGGCATATCAAACAATTCTCAGATTTAGATATTGTTGTCCCCAGCAATAAATAAAATCAAACATCAAGCAGCAATGACAACATCAAGAACATTATTAATATTCAGAATCCCAAATTTCACATCAATTGACCAATGTTTTGTTTTTCGTTTAGTGCCTCAAGTCCTTCCTAAACCATAATTATAGCATATTAACCCTCATTATATTTGTATTTATACTTTCCAACAGTAACACTGACTCCCTAGGGTATCATACCCTAATTTGGGATTTCCAACGACGCATCAGAACTGGTTTCTGGTCTTTCTGACAAGGGGTAATCAATTACAATATAGGGGGTAATCGATTACTCCACACGATAATCGATTACCATGAACAGGGTAATCGATTACTCCATATGATAATCGATTAACATGCATAGGGTAATCAATTACCACGCGGACAAAACACGAAAAATGGAGATTTTTCTGCATAATCCGCGGGTTCCATGGCTTCCAAGGGTCCAAGGTCCAATTTTTCATCAAACAAAAGTTCAAATCACATGCTTAAACATAACTATACCATATTTTACATGATTCATTAAGATTTCCAATTTTTACTTCACAAACTAACTCATTTTCATGAATCTACAAGGGGAATGGTTTGTAGTTACCTATGGACCTTTGAAAATAGAAAAATGGGGAAGCTTTGAGGACTTTGAAGGTGCTCTAAGCTTCTGACTTAGTGGTGCACGAAAATCCCACTCTAAGGTAGGTTCTTTCTTCACAAAGTTTGGTTCTTGGAGCTTCCTAGAATGTATTCATAACTCACACACTCAGAACTCAAGTGATCAGCCCTCCCTCAATGCAAACAGAAACTTAAAGCCTCAAGACATGATTTTTCCCTCACAAGACTCAAGTTTTACAAAGAGTGGTGATAGTTCAATGGCATAAGATTAAAGAAATATGGTGAAAGGTGGATTCTTGGCTATGTTCAATCACAAAGCCCAAGTTTTTTGGTACAGTAAAGGCCATAGCCCAAGGAAAACGAAAGAAAAAACACAAAAGAAAAAACTCCTCAATCAAGGGCTCTGCTGCAACTACTAGTAGCACCCAATCTATCAGAGTTGATGAGAAGCATTAAATCAGCATCTGGATTTGGGCATAAATGAGGTCCCCAAGGGAGGGAGGGAGCATTATTGGCTAACCAATCAACATACTTGTTACCATCACGCTTCACATGGAGAAATTCAATATTCCAATCCTTAATCATCCAAGCTCGAATCCTAACTACAATGGGTAGTTCTCGAGCGTCATTACTAATACTGGTAAGCAAGTTAATAGCAAGAGCAGAGTCACTCTCAATAATAACTTTTTTGGTATTAAGATTCCAAAAAAACTCACAACCTTTGAGGATAACCCATAATTCAACTTGGAGGGGAGAACAAGAGCCCAAAAAAAATTGGAAACCACTAATCTAAGCACCATCAGAATCTCTACAGATCCCCCCACAAGCAGCCTTGCCCACAGTGGCAGCTCTATCCACATTCATCTTAAACCAATCTATAGGAGGTCGAACCCAGAAAGATAAGGAAGAGTTTCCTGTTCTGCTGGTCATAGGAATTGTAGTGGAGTTCTTTTCTTTCACCCGATTTAATTCAATAAGAAAATTCCCAATCAAGTGGTTGCTGTTATCTAGTCTTTAGAAAGTATCATCATGAATTTCTTTATTTCTCCACAGCCACAAGAACCAACAGGTAACAAAGAAAAGGTCCCTCCAATCAGTACCCCTGTCATCAAAATAATCAATATTTTTTTAACCAGGAAGTCAGATCCATGACAGAGAAGAAAAAAGAAGGCAAGAGATGACAGAATTGAGAATTCCAAACCCTTGCTGCCCAAGGGCAATCTTTTAAGGCATGGAGAATTGTTTCCACCTTATCCAAACAAGAATGGCATTTATCAGTACCATTACCCCACACAGCATATTTGTTTTTAGTTAGAAGATGACCATGTGACATTTTCCAAATCTGAAACTTAATTTTTTTCGGACCCTTCCACTTCCAGATTATGTTCCAAGGGAAATCAGATGATATATCATTAAAATCCATAATTCTAGAGTAAGCATGCTTGACCATAGAAGATGATGGATTTTTATTCGACCAGGAGAGACAGTCCCTACCATCTATAGACGAAGGAGAGGGATAGCAATGATTCTGTTTATAACAGATTGGTCAAAGAAACTATCTAGAAGGTTAAAGTTCTAGTTCCCTGAGTCTTTTCTGATGCAATCCACCACCAAATCATTCAGCAAGAGGGGATGAGGAGGTTGATTAGCAGTACTCAGGAGATTAGGAATGCCACTGATCGAATTGTCAAACCAGAAATGAACTTTCTGCCCATCACCAATTTCCCAGGATATCCCTTTAAGAAAATTAAGCCAGATTTTGCAAAGACTCTTCCAAAGGCTAGAATCATAAGGTTTGCTAATAGAATTACTTTGCAAATCCTTATTTCTGCCATATTTAGCAACTAAAACTTGGACCCATAGTTGAGAGGGGGAACTAATAACAGACCAAGCTAGTTTATGGAGGAAAGCTTCATTTTGGTACTTGAGCACAGGAAGGTCGAGACCTCCAACCTGTTTGGGAGAACAAATTCTCCCAATAGATAAGATGGCTTTTTCTCTTCACAGCAGTATCACCCCAAATGAAGCTTCTCTGAAGTTTCTCAATCTCATCACAGATGCCCAAAGGAATTTGGCCATTTTGCATATGGAACATAGGGATGGAGGAGATGACAGACTTAGCAATAATCACTTTCCCTGCCATAGAGAGATTTTGCTTAGACCAGCCATTTAATCTGTTATGAACTCTCCATAATGTCACTGAACATGTTTTTGTTAACTCTTCCATGTTTCATCATAGTCCCTAAATATCTGCCAACATTTTTTGTAGGAGCAAAGCCACACAAATCAACAATTTTCCTAGCCAGGGTATTAGGGGTGTTCGCGGTCTGGATTGGATCGGTTTTGAAGCAAAAAATCATCTGATCCAATTCCTTCGGTTTGGTCATTACATCATCCGATCGGTTTGAATTTTTTTTCAAATCCGATCCAATCCGATCCAATTTTTTCGTTTTGGATTGGATCGGTTTTCGATTTTTTGAAAAGCCAAAAAAACAAAACTTAAAAGAATTATTTTTAAAAAAATGACGATGTTTCAAAACATTTCAAACGTTGATCAGAATTGGTTCACATGTCTTGTATATCAGTTAAAGGCTCAAAGAGACCACAGTTCGTCCCAAAATTAATCATGTGACATCATTATATGATCTACATGTTGATGAGAATAGTGAATATACCAATGACATTCAGTAGTATCTTTCTTCCAATTTTGTGGATATCAAAAGTTGGTGTACGGATTTTATGGCAGGTAGGATCAATCAGTCCAAAACATCTTAACTCTTACACATAGATCCAAAGGTGAAATGATAAAAAATAGCATGCATTTGGATAGCACAAGGTGAAAGAATTACATGTTCCCAAGGCCAGATAGTTCTAAGTTCTAACCTAGTATCTAGCTACCCAAGGTACGTGAATTAAACTGCTTCATCCCCCTGTTTCTAGCAAAGAAACCATCAAGTATATGCATTATCTTTTCATGACAGTACAACATACAAAATAAATGCAGTGCTTACAGCAGAATCAGCCAATTTTTGTAAGCAACAGCTTAATACATACAAATGGTAGCAGACAAGCATAAACAAACACTTAAAACTTGACAAAACTCAAGTGATCAAAATGAAAATAACTGTTACAGAATAACAAAAAAAAATGGCAAACTCTAAAGAATCCAACACTAATTAGAGATGCTGAAACCCATATCCTGCATCACAAAACAAATCAACAATAAAGTTATCTTTCATTAATTGAAGTACATGTAAAAAACAATTAAGTTATCTTTCAACAATAATTAAAATTAAAAAAATAACAACTTACACCATCAATTTTTAATCAGAATCCTCACCAGAATCATCATCAACTTCTGTATTTGGAGAAATATCTAAAATTATAATAAAATATTGTTAGTAACTTAACAGTTAAAAAATAAAAAGATGAATTAAAATTAAAAAGTTATACAACTAGAATAAAATAAATTACCTATCTCCATCTTTACAAATTCTTCTATAAGCTCTTCTACATCATTGGAAAAAGGAGTGGATCAGAACCAATTATGTGCACAAATTAATGCTTCAACTGTCTTTTGAGTAAGAGTACTCCTGTAGTTGTTAAGAACTTTACCCCCAGTGCTGAATGCAGATTCTGAAGCAACTGTAGATACTGGCATAGCCAATACATCTTTAGCTATTAGACCAAGAGTAGGATATTTGCTAGAGTTCACCTTCCACCAATTCAAGATATCAAATTTTTGAGTTCCTTTCTCTAGTGGCTCCATGAGATAGAGATCCACCTCATTTTTATCCAAGCTCTCACTCACAGTTATGTCCTTCTCAAATTCACTAGCAAATGAAGAGTCGTCAAATGCTGACAAATCAGTGTCTTGTAGCTCATGAAGATCTCTGGTGGATGATTGAGAAAGATTTTTGCCATGAAAATCTTTATAGCTGTGAAACATCTTGTTTAAAGTTTCCTTAACTCTAACACTTAAAAATTCTGCATCATCCCTTTCATAAAGCTTCTCAAAACTCCATTCCACAAATCGTAATTTATATCGGGGATCAAGTATCTCAGCAATAAAAATCATAATGTTGATATTTTTAATGTTCCCCCAATATTTGTCATGCTTAGCTTTCATTTTTTCAGCCATAGGCCCAAGTAATAGATCCATACTCCTACTCCATGTCTTTAAGTTATTCAATATCATGCAAAACTCATGAAAATATTGAGAAGAAGTCACATATAAAGAACCAGACACTTTTTCAGTGACATCATGAAAAATTTTCAAAAATCTCACAAACACCCGTGCATTATCCCAATCCTCAGTATTTGGAATTCCACCTTGCATCATTGCAAATTCAGCAACACGATATCCTAACCTTTTAAATGCCTTTTGAAACTTCAATGCACTTTCAAGCATAATATAAGTGGAGTTCCATCTAGTAGGAACATCTAATTGAACTATGCCACCTTCTTGTATCCTACAATCTTTTATACAATTCTTGAATCTATCCATACGACTAGGGGAAGCACGCACAAATCTAACAGCATTTCTTATTTTAGTAATTGAAGCATGCAACTCTTTCAATCCATCATTGACAACAAGATTTAAAATGTGAGCACAACATCTAACATGCAAATATTCACCTTTCAACGGATGTGCATTCCAATCCTCCATTCTAGCTTTCAAGTAAGCAATAGCAAGATCATTTGAGCTCGCATTATCAACAGTAATAGTGAAAACTTTCGAAATTCCCCAACCTAGAAGACACTTCTCAATTTTCCTTCCAATGGTCTCACCCTTATGATTCTTGATCAAACAAAAATTCAATATTCTTTTATGCAATTTCCAATCATTATCAATGAAGTGAGCAGTAAGACACAAATAATTAAGATTTTGCACAGAACTCCAGCAATCAGTTGTAAGACACACACTTTGATTCGGAACACTAAAAATAGATTTCAATTTTTTCTTCTCATTTAAATAGAGATTCCAACAATCTCTAGCAACAGTAATTCTTCCAGGAATATCCAGCTTAGGTTGCACAACACTTATAAAATGTCGGAATCCCTCCCCCTCCACAAATTTAAATGGCAACTCATCAACAATGATCATTCTAGCAAGAGCTTGTCTACAAGCTTCAACATCAAAAGATATACCAACAAAAGCTTTACCAATTCCTTTCCCATCTTTTTTAAATTGTTGGAGACTGAGAATTGATTGACTAGAATCATTTGAATCTCTTGGAAACTTTTTGCATTGTGATAACAAATGATTTTTCAAATTAGTTGTGCCATTTTTATGTGTATCACATGCATAAGTAGCCCCACACCATTTACATTTAGCTCTCGGATTTAATGTTTTTGGATTAATTTCTTTTTCAAAATGATCCTAAGTCCAAGACCTAGGTTTGGTAGGTTTTCTCTTACCCGAATCATCTTCTTCAGCTAAAGCTTCTCCAGCTTCTCCGCTCTTTCTTTTTTTGCCATTCCTATCCACATTTGACTTTTCTGGAACTGGAACTGAATTGGTTTGACTTTGAGGCTCATTAGTTTCAGATGTTGTCCAATTTCTGGACTCAGACTCAGCATTTTCACTAACCACCCTTTCACTATTTTCATTATTTTGTGCCTGCCGTATATGAAATAAAATAATTAATAAACATAGTTAAACTAAAATTCAAAGATAAAATTTATGCTTTATAAGTAATTAAAACTTACTTCAAACATTGTTACTATTAAGTTGCTGCCTACTCAACAAAGTAGCTTGCTAACAATGATGTAAATGTTGTCTCAATACCTGCATTATAATTGATAAGGAAATGAAAACATGTCAGAAAAATGTTAAAATAGAAAGGACATAATTTGAGATGCACATGCTAACGATGATAGTCAACTGATATAGAGCACGTATTTTTTTCTTGATTGAATACAGGTGTTACAAATACTAAGAGGTGAAGAAGATAGCTTGGAAATCATAAAAGAACAGCAGAAGTCAAAACTTCAGAGGACATACTCTGTAGAACTCCATGATGCAGAAGAGTACAACTCAACTAAGTATTTGAATGAGAGGGATCGACATATGGAGACTATTCTAGGCTCCAGTAATTCTATGAAAGAAGATAGCAATGAAAACTAGAATATATGGCCTGTGATTCAGAATTTCAGATATTGTGTCATACATGGAACTGCACAAGTTGAAATTAAAGGGCAGTGATTTATTTCGCAGAACATGATCTGATTCTACTTGGGGATCGGGAGCTGGCCAGAAAACATGGGGTTGAATAGGTTAAGGCAGAAACTTAGGTGCAAGCAGCATAATATCAAACATTACTCAACCAACAAATTTATCCATTATCAAATCAAACCAAGGCACATTATTTGATGTAAAAAAATAGTTTATTTTTTAAATCACATGGCAAATTGTTTCAGTTATTTATTTGGGTCTCATGTAGTGAAGAAGGCAAATAGCACTACAGTATATATTTTGTCAAGCATAATTACCATACCATAGAACATAGTTACATGACAGATTGACGAAGACACTCACAGATTCACACACTCATTGCATTTTAAACAAGATTGGGTATTCTTGAAAGGACCCTGCATCAAATTAGTAACAACTGCAAACATAATCTAACATGCCAATAGAATTTCTTCCGTTGTTCCACCCATTAACCACTTTAACAAACACCCATATGCAAACAACAAAAAGAAAAGGAAAAATACACTTAGTTACAAAAAAGCAGAGTAAATAAAAAAGTATGCTTGAGAACCATGATGGTATTCATGTCGAACAACATAAAGAAAAGGCAAAATGCACTCAGTTACAAAAAAAAAAAAGCAGAGTAAATATAAAAGTATGCATGTTTCACAGATAAAAAAATGCATGGCTGACAATTTTTTTTTAAATAATACTCAAAAAAATAAAGACTTTTCTAAATGCAATATCCTAAATGTCTACCAGTTCTTGCCCTGTAGCTCGGCAGACATAAACCCCAAGCATATGAAGTGACAGTGAGTAGTATCCAGTAGCATCCAACATGTATAACAGCTGGTAAGCAAATTGCAAGCCTGCATTGTAAATATCTTATGTTAGATGTTTAGGGATATCCGGACTAGAGAATTAACTGGGTCAGATAAACTGTATGAACTTGAAGAAAACATTGAATTCCTATGCAATCAAAAAATGATAAATTGCATGAACAGTGAAATTGTTAATAATTCATGATAGAGTCAATTCTAAGTCTCAGGCTCTGAGTAAATAGTGATTTCACATACCCTCACTAGTAGCACGTAACCATGGGTAGCAAATTCCAACAATTTTCTGAAGTCTCTTTCTGATGCGTGTTGTAATGGAGGAATCAACATCCAAGGTTGCCGTTGACACTGGAGGGTCTAGTTCAAAACCTCGTGGGAGTGGGACATCATATCCTTCATTTTCATCTCCCCATAGAGTGGCTTGAAGCCTAGCTTCCTTTTCCTTGTTGTAGATTGAATGCAATTTAGATTTCAAATATGGCAACACAACCTGAAAAGGAATTATTGTGAGACAGTGAATTGGAGGAATTAAGATAAGCGAAGCAATATGTTTATTTGGCTGTTTAACGGAAGAGACAAATGTTGATTTTTGAGAAGAAAGAGATATGCTATTGGTGCCAGAGCGTGAGTGACTGAGAAGAGTGAGAGACTGAGAGGACGACAAGAGTGAGTTTGGATGGATTAGGTTTAAAAATTTGGGTGGGTTTAAAACTGATGGGCTAACGCACAGGTGGGTTTAAAAATTTGGGCCGGCTATTATTTGCGATAGGTAATAGGTATAATTTGGTAAAAAAAAGTTTGGATCGGTTTGGATTGGATCGGTTTTCAACATCAAAACCGAAAACCGATCCAATCCAGTAAAATTTTTCGGTTTTTTTCGATTTTCGATTTTTCGTTTTTCGGTTATTTCGGTTCGGTTTTTGCGGTTTGAATCGGTTCGAATCGGTTTATGAACACCCCTACAGGGTATCATTAACATTTTTTGAAAAAAATATGTTGGATTTCTCTTTATTAATCTTTTGGCCAGAAATAGCTCCAAAGAGATCCAAGCACTCCATTACTTTAGTAATCTGACTTTCAGAGGCTTCAGCAAATAGTAAAAGGTCATCAGCAAAAAGTAGATGAGATATCTTAGGCCCACCCTTACTTGCTGCCATAGGGATCTAGGTTTTATTATCCACCTCCTCAGCTATGATGTGAGACAGCTTCTCCATACAAAGCACAAAGATATAGGGGGACATTGGATCACCTTGTCTAAGCCTCAACTAGGTCTAATAGATCCAGCTTTACCACCATTCCAAAGAATGTCAAATTCGGTAGAGGAAATGCAATTCATGATAATATTAACCAAATCCAAGGGAACATTGATTTCTTCCAGAATTTTTTTAATAAAGCCCCAAGAGATGCGGTCATAAGCCTTTTCCAGATCAATTTTTGTAGCAAGGAAACCACGCTTACCTCTCATTCTCCTCATAGAGTGAATCATTTCTTGGGAAATAATGATGTTGTCCTGAATATGTCTCTTTGGGACAAAACTGACCTGATGAGGGGAAATAATTTTATGCAGAAAAGGTTTCAGCTTGTTAATCAACAGCTTGCTGATTCCCTTATATAGGACAGAACACAAGGCAATAGGCCTAAATTGGGCCACTTTTTAAGGTTTGGTAACCTTGGGGATGAGGACCAACAAGGTTTTATTGATAGTTTCCAAGATGGATGGATTCTTCCAAAAATGATGAATAGAAGCCATGGTTTGACCACCAATTAGATCCCAATTCCTCTGGTAAAAATAAGCAGGAAACCCATCCAGACCATGGGCTTTTAAGGCACCCATACTAAAGAAAGCCTCCAAGATCTCAGTATTGGTAATATGGGCAACCATAAACTGTAAATCCCCTCTCTCCAGATTTGGCCAAGAATTCTTGGTTGTGTGCCAAGGTCTGTCCAGATTATCTTCAGTGAAGAGGGATTTATAAAAACAGAGAACGATGTTAATAATAGATGTTTCATCCCTCAGCAAACTGCCAGCATCATCTCTCAACTCCATAATCTTATTTCTAGCCCTTTTCACGATGGCGGTGGTATGGTAGAACTTCGTATTTCTATCCCCATCAGCTATCAATTTAAACTTAGCCTTCTGGAACCACAAGCTCTCTTCCTCTTCTAGGACAACACTGATTTCATTTTGGAGGGCTTGGTTTAAAGCTAATACCGCCTCACCATTAACCCTTTGGGACTCGGTTTGAGCCTTTTGAAGCTTGTTGATAAGGAACTCTTTTTTTTATGTGACCAAAAATATTTTTATTCCATTCCTTGAGGGGAGCAACCGGATTGGTCAGGGCTGCGAAAACATTGGAATTTCTATTCCAGTTAGATTTGAGAAAAGGAATGAAATTAACATGGTCCTGCCAAGCAGCCAAAAATCTGAACGGCCTTTCCCTCCAAATATACTCAGCAGGGTAGAGAGATAAAAGAATTGGGTTATGGCAGAGTTCAATCTAGGAAGAGTACGAGCCTTAGCTTCTCCAAATATGGTTATCCACGAAGCATTAGCACACACTCTATATAGTCTTTTAAAAACTATCTCCAGGTGAAGGCATTTAGCACCTCTCCATGTAAATTTAGAACCAGCACAACCAATGTCCATCAAATTGCAGTCATCAAGAACTTCAATAAAGTTGAGACATCTTGGCAGATTCACAGGAATACCCCTTTTTTTCTCCTTAGCATACATGATCTCATTGAAGTCACCGATTATCATCCAGGGCTTAGATAAATTACTGCTAATTCTACGGAGGTCCTTCCAAAGGTCTTGTCTCACCTCTTCTCTGGGGCTAGCATAGACCACAGTTAGAACAAAATTCACACCATTGTTGTCAAAACAGTTAACATGGATGTATTGATTCGACTTTTTGATGAGCTTAATTGAGAATTGATCTTTATTCCAAAGCAACCAAATACCCCCCATGTAACCGATAGCATCTTCAATCAAATAGGATTTGAATCCTAGCTGATTAATTCTACGCAAAGCAACTGCACCAATGATTCTGGGCTCAAGGATAGCAGCCAAACCTACTTCGCATTTTTTTGTGAAATTCCTCAAGGTAGATATGAAAGGCTTCTTAGCTGCTCCCCTGCAATTATAGACTAAACAATTCATTGATAAGGGTTAAGGTTTCCAGGGTTTAAGAGTACCTGAGAACTTAAATCACTATCATTCTCTTTTTGATCAAGATCACTTCATCCATCTCCATACACTCAGTTTTACTTGTAGTAAAAGGTTCAACATTAGCATTTGGATCAGGTGGTTCATCCTCAGAATAACCAGCTTCTGCAGCCTGCACTTGGCGAGAATTACCCTATTCCATTGAAGAATAGGAACATTCAGGGCAAGCATTGAGCTCCTCCAGCAAGTCATCAGTTTGCTTCAACTCCAAAGGATCAGAAATTTTGGCGGGCAAGCAGGGATCCAGCTTATCTTTTATATTACCAGCTGCTGTCTTCGTCTCTGTGTTATACTCTTTAGAAACAGGGGGAATGATAGGCTTCCAAACATTCTCTCTTTTGGATGACTGACTGACCGCAGGGACACCAGTAGGGCCCACATGTTGAAGAATAGAGGATCCAGGGGGAGGTTGTTGGGGACCACCACCTTTGTTTTCAATATTTGGGAAGGGCTTTTTTCTGGCTTGTTTTCGTTTGCCTTTGCTGAGAAAAGCATTTCTGGGTTTGTGGTAGTGGGTTGGTTAATCCCTTTTGAGTGACCAGGAGGGGTAGATTTTGGTGGAGTGGGTTGGTGGGATTTACCAAAGGTTTTTTTCTTCACTGTTTTGGGAAGGGCATAGGTGACCTTATTAGTCAGGTCAGCACCAAAGCTCCTGTTGTCATGATGGTTCTTTTGTGCCGTGGGAGCTTGGGTTTTTTTCTTCCTTTGAACAATCAAGTTTTCATGA
This sequence comes from Gastrolobium bilobum, assembly GCF_033153095.1. Classification (NCBI taxonomy): domain Eukaryota; kingdom Viridiplantae; phylum Streptophyta; class Magnoliopsida; order Fabales; family Fabaceae; genus Gastrolobium; species Gastrolobium bilobum. The sequence continues at coordinate 29,272 of NW_026898541.1, forward strand.
ATAGAGGAAGGAGGAAGCCATGGGGGATCAGCCTTGGGATCAGAAACTGACCTAGCGCTTTGTGACATTTACTATTTATATAAGTGTGCCCACTAATCAACAGTATTAGTTCTAATAGCTCTGCTAATTATTTTTATACCAAACTTTATATTCTGAACCTAGAGAATTATCATATTTTTATCATAATTTTTCGAAACACTTCATCGCTACGCGTTTTATACATAGCCGGTATTAGTTTTGACATCACCGCTCATTATTTTTACTCCAAACTTGATATCCTTGACCTAGATATTTTTCTAGGAATATTTGTATTTTTATTATAATTTTTTGGATAAATTCACTGGTACGCATATATACCGTGAAGCGGATACGACATCTGCATTTTTCACCAGAAAAATGATTTAAGCGTTATTTGACATTCTCGATAATTATTCTAATTTTTCTATATCTATCCAAAGTCAATTATAGAATTATTTTCTAAACTCATAATTAAATTATTTAAATTCCTAATTTAACGGTACGGGTTCTTACAAGTCCCCTGCTTCAAGTTAGCTTATATCTCAATTTTATTTAGCTCACTAGAGCGAGCATGCAGCAAGTAGAGCCAGAATTCAGGCATGTCGCATTTGCTCCTTAGCACACTCAACATATGGTTGGCACACCAATTGGGTACCGAATAGACATAGAAAAGCAACCTCTAGCCCAACAAAGTAGGGTGCTCTTACATCCCAATTCACATAATAGTGTTTTGCTTCTTTCTTAAGACACAAGTTAACTAACACTTTGGTACTTAATCCTGAAGCTATCAACCTTTAACTTAGCATATTGGACTCTATAACATCCATACTTATGACCATTGCACCACAACACCAATGTGCATTTTATGACCATGTTTTTAGTCTTGTCATACTAAATAAGCTTAAAGCCCTTCCATCAACTATCGACATACATTTACAACATAATCAAATGTATCAATTACAATTATCCGAAAAGAAGAACTTAGCTATTACAACATATGATCAAAGTCATTGTTCGTAAACAATTTGACAAATGCTAATACAGTGATCATGGGCTAAGTCCCAAAAGATACATCACATGTTCTCAAAATAAACATATACATATAATGATACAAAATAACACGCATCTCAAAAACAACAACAGCAGCAGCATGCAACAATCCATGTCTACTGTGGCCTCCTGCTAGTGAATGCTTATGTACCTTCAATACATGAAAGGGGGTCCCCGAAACATTGTGTGAGATAAATATCTCAGTAAATCATGGGTCCTTGCAGGATTCCTCCACCCCAGAGTTCATTTCAGGTGTAAAAGCAATAATAGTAAATTATACATATACACATACTCATGTAGTGAGTAAAATATCTCCATGATACATCCCTCCGGCACTCTTGCTATCCGCAGGATTCTCAAATATATAAATAGTCCTACTGGTCAGGGAATCTACCAAGTAAGATTTACTCATCGTCATGCAACATACAAACACAGGAAAACACCATCCTATGCCACACCCAGTTCATACACATACATATATCAATGCATTAAACTACTATCTATTGTAATTGCATACACCAAACAATAACTACTATCCCATCAGGGCTTGGTGGAATAATAGTGGGATAAATTCCAAGGTTCGAAGGATTACCTCAATCGCTTCCAACTAACCTTTGTATCACCACCAAGAATGCAACAAATAAAGCTTTATCTTAAAGTCACAACCTCACAAAATATACACATGCATACAAGTGCAATGCAATCAATCACATGCATCAATGAATACCTCTATATTCATCAATAACATAGGTAATCCAACACCATACATAGGGTAAAGAACATACCTACACTTAGTTCAAATCAAGCAACCAAGTCAAGTTCCATAGGTTCCACTAATTCTTGACCAATCAATGGAAGTTCACTTGCTTCAGTCCTATCCACAACATGGACTCAATCAATACCATCATCAAACACTCCAATGTCCATTACTTGGAATGCAAGAAATCACACTAATCAAGCATGCCTTTTTTTGAAAATGTCATAGTGTGCCAAAGTGGTGATCTAAACACATTTCTACCATTGAAATAATCTCTGAAGCTATCTTTCCAACTACAGTCGAGCTTAATTCATGCTCTAACATAGCCATTCAACTAACATTTCCATTAAAACCCTAAATTTTGCATTTCAACATAAAACACAAAAGGTTTTGGAATGCTTACCACAAACAACTCTACAAAGGTCCAAAGGTTGAGGAACAAGACTCCAATGTCCCAATGTGGCATTCCAGGCACCTAACCAATAGTGGGGAACCACCTTCTTAAGGGGATAACTCCACACACAAGATCCCTCAATGGATTCTAAGCTATGAGTTTTGTTTAGGTTAGGAAACTAAACACTTTTGCTCTTTACACCAACTGATTTGATGGAGAGACAAGATACCTAGGGTTTTAAAGCTAAAAAATGCTCATTAATGGTGCAACTCTCGGTTTGGTGGAGAAGAATGGGTGTTTGGTGAGTGAAATGAAGTCACTTAAGTGTATATTCGAATTTACACGCTGCTCGTTGGGCTCTTCACTCCAACGATCAACCATCAGCGATTTTCCACACTCGCTGAACAGCTCGCTCTAGCAAGCTCCCAAGCGAAGAGTGGCTAACAGGGCCTTTGAACATAAAAGCCCAATTTTCCCACTTAAGCCCACTTACTCACTTAAAGGGTGTTTTCTACATAAACACATTCGACATTGATGGAAAGAAGTTTCCCGCTTATTTTATCTACAATGTGTTTAGTTAATATTTAATTTAATTAAATTAAGTCTTTCACTTAATAGTCTACATTATGCATGATTAAATCATTAATCCAATGCAATTTGACATTTACAATTTTGGGTTATTATAGTCAGGATCAATTTACACCGGTATAAGTTACACTCTCAATTATGACAGTTTATCCCACTTATATCTAATAACTATAATTTTTTATTTATGTGAGCCATTCGATACAAGATGATCAATGATTAAGATTGAGAGTAAGATTTCTTATTCTTACACTTGCGTAAGAATATCCTGACCTATATGTGTGTGTGTGTGTGTGCGTGGGTCACGATAGGGGTGTTCATCAACAAATTCAAACCGATTCAAACCGTGGTGACCGAACCGAAAAACCGATAACCGAATAAACCAAAAACCGAAAAATCGAAAACCGAAAAAAAAAATCGCAAATTTCAATTGGATTGGATTGGTTTTCAGATGGGTTAATGAAAACCAATCCAATCCAAACTGATCCAATATATTAATTCTCCTCTACCTACTTGGTCATTTCCCCAATCATATCCCAAAAATTTCTAAACCCAAGACCCATTAACCCATCAGCTAAACCCAAGAAAAAATCTAACCACATCTCATCAACGAAATTTCATCTGTGTAGAGCTTCATATCTCATTACCCAAAAAAAAACTATATTATCGTTTAGTGATGCTTTTGTATTTCAAAAATAAATAAATTTACAAAGCCAATATATACAAAAGATGTTATTTGCACAATAATTATGAAACTAATTTTAGAATTTTCAAAAAATTGAAAATCGGTCCAATCCAAACCGAAAAAAATTGGATTGGATCGGATCAGATTTGAAAAAAAATCCAAATCGAATGGATGATTACATGATCAAACCAAAGGGATTAGATCGGATGATTTTTGCTTCCAAAATTGATTCAATCCAGACCGCGAACACCCCTAGGTCACGATCATTTTACATTGGTGTAAGTTACACTCTATATCTTAACCGTTGATCTTATTTATATCTAATGGCTCTGATTTATTATATATATGAACCATTAGATGCAAACAAATTATAATAACTTGTACTTGTAAAATGAGTAATTAAATAGATTTTGCATGATAATATGAGAATAATTAGATAATAAATCTAATTATGTAATATAAGTCATTTACCAGATAAAAGTGCAGTTACATTAATTTTTGGTAAAATACAGTATTTTAGAAATTACCGAAAATTCGAGAATGAACTAGAAAAAAATTACTTAATTAGCATAGTAATGTTAAAATCCATGATAGATGAGTAAATTATGGATTGAGTTAAGTCACATATTTTAAAATGTTGAGTCATGGCTAGATGAGTTAAAGTAAGAAATTTAGTAAATAAGTAAGTATCATATGATAATGTTATTACAAGTCATATGAGAAAAAAAACACAACATCCTTGCTCATCTTCAAGCGCTCGACCACAATAGGAGAGGGAAGGAGAAAAGCTTGAAACCCTAACTATTGTTCAAGACCATAAAATCAGTTGGTTCTAAAGTGATTAGAATCTTCCCCTAAACACAAATTCCTCTTCATTTTCAAGTAGGGTGCTTAGAATAGAGATCTTCATTTCCAAAGATTTCAAAAATTTGAAAAATTGTGAGGTTTTGAGGCCTTTTCCAACCACAGGAGCGTAAATCACCCACCTTTTGGTTGTGTGGAGTTCTATGGAAAGTAAAATCACCTTCTTTCACGATTTATGAAGAATTTAGAATTTGAGATTTTGAGGTGAATAGTGACCACGAAATTCATAAATTCTTAGATGGATTTTAATTTGTTTGTATGTTGTTTACGTGTAGTTTGGAGCAAAGTGACATATAATTGAGGATAGTCCATTGGAGGAGCCATTGGTGTAAAACCTAATTTCTTGGTTTTAAGAATGAAAAAGGTAAGTTGAGTTTTGAGTTGTACGTTGAGTTTAAGAGTATATTATAACCATTTGACTTGATATTTCTGTGTAAATTGAGTTGTTGAGCATATTTCCTACCTTGACCACAGGTTGTCTTGGTGTGGATTGAAGATAAACTTTTGGACCTTGAGGTTAATCCCTTTGTGTGTTCTACCATATTCTCTTTGGGAGTAGTGGTTTTGAGATAAATATGCATGTAGTTTGATAATGTAGTGACATGCATCATGAGTTGAGAAATATGAATTATATGCACTTGAGATATGTATTTGAATTATGATTATGAATTGAGTTATGTTCGAGATGTATGTCGGCCAATAAACAGATCAGTCATGTAGTTACTTTTCTTGGAACCCGACAGGGAATCCTTGGGACTAGATATCTAAGAGGCTCAAGTTCACCTCTTGAAAATAACTACATTTATGGACTTTCCTTGGAGCGAGCCCTTGAGGAACTCATAGGGTTATATGCCTATGAGACTGAAGTTCGCTCATGAAAGGACAATAGTGTAGGGACTTCCCTTGGAGCCAGCCCGACGGGGCCCTCCTTGTGACCAAATATCAAAGAGGCTCAAGTTCACCTCTTGAAAGTTCCCTGCGGGTTGAGATAAGCAGAGTTCGGATAAGTAGAGTTAATGCATAGGAGGGTGATGAAGAGTAAAATTTTTCTAAGTTAGCAAGAGATGGCAGGGTTCGAGGAAGAGAAGAGAAGAGTTTAAATACGCATGCAAAGGAAGGAAAATGACTAGTTTTTCAGGACGTGAAAGTTAAAGAAAGGAAGTAAAGAGGTAGTGGATGGGGAACATTATGAAACGAGTGGTCAGGGGCAGTGGGATACAACTGTTGATGATGGTTTCAGGAGGTGGAACAATTTAGGTTAGAATCGTGGGAGAGAGGGAAAGGAAGAGTAGCAATTGTATTAATGACTGAAGGGACGGTTGCTTTTGCAGGGCACGTTTTCAAAGATCTGCAATGAGTGCAGATTTGATAACAGCTGCATACCTTGGAGTGACTCAGCAGGGACAAGTGTCCCATTTTATTCTTATCTCCTAAGCCAGGGAACGTTCCCTTTGTCTTATTCCCTAAAATAATATCCTAAGCTAATAAATATCTTAATGCCAAAATATATTGGAAACAATATTACATAAATATTTAAAGGAATAATTATAATATTATTTTTATATGTAATAGAAAAAAAAAATATATATATATATATATTAGGGAATATGTGGTTATTAAATCACCCCAAAACTACGTTCTTGCTACGAAATGTAGGTCAATTATTTTGGATTAGATGTGAACATCAGACGTTCCCTCTCTTTTTGGGAGCTTTGTGGTGAAGTTTAACCACCCCAAAACTTTGCCCTTGTTAGAGGGCAAATGTATCCACTGGTTTGCCTCCCAGTCAGCGCTTAGTTTAATGTCTTTAGCTAGACATGGTACTTACCTTTCATTCTTGTGGAGAAGATGTTAAGGGAACTTCAGTGTCCCCTAGCAGTTTTTCTAGTGTTATGGTGTAGAGGTTAGCAGCTATCTGTTCCAGGTGGGATTCAATGTTTCTGACCACAATGTAACACCCCGTGTATACCCGGAATATTTACATTACATCGTATTAAGCGGTGCTTAATTAAAAATGCGGATTATTCTTTTTCTTTTCAATTATGACGTCATTATCAATTACCAACTTGATTACTTAATCAATTTCATAAAATATCGCCTGTATGTAAATTGCAATAAGACATCTACTGAAATACCTCAATATATAGATAAAGTGTGTATCTAAATCACGGCATTACATCAAGTAATCCGGACAATATCCTAATACATTATTACAACTCCAAAAGACTCAAGACATAATCAAGACATAATAGTACTATGTGTCATGGACAATCCCCATGCTCACCAAATGGACATAGTAAACAACAATCTCAACATAAAACTCCAAAATCATACTGAAGCTATAAGCATATAAACAGCATGCAAATCCAGCATCCAATCATGGCAGCATAATATAACAGCAATCTAACTCAGCTCCGGCCTCCTGCCTTCTGAGGTCTCAACATTACCTGACCCTGAAATAAGCATTCCCCAAACGTGGGGTGAGATCTCTAAACTAGAAATCTCAGTAAGACAAGGGGTCCTCAAGGCATGTGTGTAATCACTATCTACTGGCCAGAGAAATGTAGGAATACGTCTATTCTCTACATGTAGTACAAGGAACACCGCTTGCACCTCACCCACAGCCTCACTCTCTTGTATGTTCTACATACTCAGGCTTACCGTATAGGTGGAACACCTCCATGCATATCAACAAGGCACTAACATACAATAGCTCAACAGCATTTCCAAAACATCAAAAGCATGTAACACAGCATGCATATAACCATACCCCCATGGGACATGGTGGAACCACAACATGGCTAAACCGAGGACACGAAAGCTTACCTCTAAGCTAGCTATCCAATGCCACAAGCTCAAAGTCCAATCACAGCAGATCACAATCTGATATGGACCAAATATAAATCAATAACATGTACCACATGCATACAAATTAAAGACAACGCCTTTTCATTACGCTTTATGTCTCAAGGCTTCTCACCAAGCCATAAGCCCTTAATCACTTGATTCTGACTTAATTTAATTAAAACAGAAGTTCAACCTCATCAATCTAGGGTCCACAAACCCCCAATAGCCTACTGTCCTCACAGCACAGCTACTGTTCTTCGAAATCCCAGAATATCCGGATATATGTCGAGGGAATATCCGGATATCTCCAAACCCATATCCGGATATCAATATCCGGATATCATATCCAGATATTTCGCGACAGAATGCAGTTTCTGCATTTCGCGAGATATCGCTCCCAAGGTTCCATTTTATTAAAACTGAAGTTGTAATTCTTTCCCAAAAATTCTGAGATTTTAATATGTTAAACTAGACATCACAAGTTTTCCAACGACATATCTTATATCTAAATCGGAGTTGTATAGCTTTGGTTATGATTTTCGCAAAGTGACTGCTGCCAACTGAAATTCCAGCAACCAAGACGCGACTCTAAACTAACACTGAGTTCAAACAGCTTATCCAATTACTACGAAATTTTACAGGGTTGTAACCCTATGTGTTAGCTTTACATAGGTCCAAACGGCACTCGATTTGGAGCTCTGTAGCTCAAGATATTGAATTTTTACCAAGACAGGTTTGTTGTTGTCCCGAAATCCGGATATCCATATCCGGATATCCCTATCCGGATATGCATATCCGGATATGCATATCCGGATATTTCGTGACAGAATGCAGTTTTTTTGCATTTCGCGAAGATATCCAACGAAGGTGGTTCATTTCAAGCATACAGAAGCTTAAACATGCGATTTAAGGTGTGTTCAACATTACCCAACAGCAAGTTATCATCTTTAAGCCTTAACATGCATCAAGCTTTCATTTTTAAGCATAAAAACTCAAGATCAAGGTTGGTACAACATACCCAAGCTTCAAACTCAGAACAAAGAGGCTCTTGGAGCTCACTTGACACTCCCAAGGTTCTGACTTTACACAAGAACGAAAATGGCAACATAAGCTATGTCCTTTCTTCACAAAGAAGGCTTCTTGAAGCTTCACAAGCCAAGAACAAGTGCTCTCACCCAAAGGGACACCAACTCAGCCCCTCAACACCTCACCAACAACCTCTCCAACTCAGAAAGGAACACACACTTCCTTCACAAGGCTCACACACCCTCAACCAAGTGTTTAGATGGTGAAACAAAGAAGAAAAAGTGAAGACTTGGAGGTTTCTCATGCAAAGGTGACCAAGGAGAAGGGTGGCAACAGCCAAGCTCTTAAACTGTCACGTAGGAGGCACCATTTCTGACCTAGAAATGTGTGCCATGGCCTTATATAGACCCACTTAAGAATGAACGCGCAGTATTAACTTCAATTGCTATGCTTAGCATTTTAATCCCAAACTTTGGATTCTTAACCTACACAATTTTACAAGAATTATCATATTTTTTCTTATAATTTTCTGAGCACCTTTTCGGTACGCGCTTTTCAAAGCCAGTACTGGTTTCTAGCACCAGTTCTCATTATCTGGACTTGAAACTCGTTTTACAAGTCCTACATATCATTCTAGTAATTATCATATACTTATTATAATTTTCTGGGATACTTTTTTGGTACGCATTCATACCGACTAGCAGAACCGGTATCTGCACTTTTCTTCCGAAAAACGTCTTTCAGCATTATTACTCACTTACTATAATTATTAAAGCCTCAAAATAATTATTAAGGTCAATTATGGAATCATTTCCTATTTTCACATAATTAATTAATTAAATCCCTTAATTAACGGTGCGGGTTCTTACATTCACCCCACCTTTTTAGGATTTTGACCTCAAAATCAGAAAACATACCTGTCCCGAAGCGCGGGATACTGCCAGAGAAACTCGTCCTCTCGCTTCCAGAATTACCCTTCAGGAATTCTCCCCGTTCAATGTTCTCTGACCATCGAAATGATCTTGCTCCTCAGCTGCTTCTCGCCACGATCGAGAATCTTTAGTGATCCGACGGGAGTTTTCAAGTTCTCCCGAACCTCCACAACATCCGGTTGCACCACGTGCGAAGGATCCGCTACAAACTTGCGAAGTTGAGACACGAAAAACGCGTCTTGGGTGCTGTCCAAGTTCGAAGTCAAGGCAAACTGGTAGGAAAAGATCCTACTCTACCACGTAACTGGTATGGCCCAAAGAACCGCGGGCTCAGTTTCCTCACTCCAAGTGCCCGAACAACACCAGTGACAGTGAAAGCTTCACAAACACGTGCTCACCCTTACCGAACTTCAGTGAACGATGCTCAACATCAACGTAGTCCTCCTGACGACTAAGCGCCTGCATCAGCTTTCCTCTGATCATCTAACCCGACAGATGGTAAATCGGACAAGGTCCAATCCAAACAACTCTTTTTATCTCCAATCTCAGACCAACAGGTAGGAGTTCTACACCTCCTACCAAACAGTGCCTCGTAGGGTCCCATGCCCAGGCTAGCAAGGAACACACAATCACAAAACTCTACCAATGACAGGTACCTATCCCATGCAGGGCCCTGCTCCAAGGTGCACGCCCTCGACATGTCCTCCAAGATCCGAAGGGTCCGCTCAGTCTGTTCCACAGTCTGAGGGTGATAGGTTGTACTCAGTCTCAACTGAGTTCCAAAAGCTCTCAGCAGCGCCTCCCAGAACCGAGATGTGAACTTCGGGTCCCTATCACTGATGATACTCACGGGCACCCCGTGAAGCCTCACGATCTGGCGAACATACAGTTTGGCCAACTGCTTTGACGAGAAGCTCACCTTTACTGGAAGAAAGTGGGCAGACTTAGACAATCTGTCCACAATGACCCAAGAGAGTCATTAACAGCCTGGGTCTTAGGCCGACCCAACACGAAGTTCATGGAAATACCTTCCCACGTTCACTGCGGTACCTCAAGAGATTGAAGTTCACCAGACGGCTTCTGGTGTTCAATCTTCACTTTCAAGCAAATCAAACACTTGGACACATACACCGCTATGTCCTTCTTCAATCCACGACACACCATCTTGGTTCTTCTCAAAAGCTCATTCCTGACTCTCACAGTCTCAATCTCGAGTAGTGCACCCTCAAACAAAGAGGTCATCGTCAGAACTCGAAGTTTCACAATGACGTCACGGCGTCATCCGATTCTCTGGGATCATCAGTCATTCTCTCAATAAGGGTGACCTAACCCCACAAACTCTAATCTACACAACACTCGAGTGAGTTGGGTCCTATTCCATGACTCTAACTTCAACAAGACTAGCAATTTATAATCCATATCCTCAAAATAAATTCATATTCATTTCAAAGTACTAAATCATAATCATGTTCAATTCCACCAATACATGTTAGTTAACCAACTCATTTACATAGTAACGTACCTTAGTTCACGTACACCTGCAAAATTTTAAATTTTAATAACATAATAGCTAAAAACTCTATGTAACGGTATACCTCACTCTCCATGGTATCTGCAAAATTGAGAGTTAGTCAAAGGTGAAATAACATTGATTTATTATCACAGTTCATGGTACTCATTTCATGCTTAACACTACCCCTGGTGTTAACATGCCAACAACTTACGAAGCATAACAAACTCAACATAAAATCCTAGAGTCATGGAGACCACTCAACTCACAAGCTACTTGTACATGCACTGCCTCGCATATACAAGATCACACGTGGCCTTGCCACCAATTCTAAGTGTTACACACTCGGTTTCCCTGAAGAGAATTTCACATCCTCAAACAGAGCACCATCACGCTTAAGTAATGGCGTAAGGCCTCTTACCTTACCACAAAAATGACCGGTGCTCCCAAGGAGACACGCTCAGTCGAAGAAGTCTTTTGCTGAAAGACCCTCAATATGCTTCTTCAGCTCTGCCAACTCCGGTGGCGACATCCGGTATGGAGCTAAGGAAATCGGCCCCACACCAGGCAACAGGTCTATGGAGAACTCTATCTCCCTCTGTGGCGGAAACTCAGGAATCTCCTCAGGAAACACCTCGAGGAACTCCCTCACCACAGGAATGCCGGTGATGTCCTCCTGTGTACCACTCACCAAACCTCCCAACATGACATAACCAAATGTCGCTGCTCTCAAGGCTCTCCTAGCCTGCAGCAACGAAATGTACGGCGAGGAACTGGCTGTGGAATCACACGGAGACAACACTACACGCTTGGCACAACAATCAATCAATCAATCAATCAACTATTGGACAATCCATCCACGCCAAGGATGATTTCCAAAATAGCCATCGGCAACCCTATCAGATCTACCGAGAAGACACAGCCCTCCCACTGAAACACGACATCTCGATGTACAGTGGTAGCATCACATATTTCTCCGGCGGCGGTAGTCACCCGCAACGGTGGAGAAAGCACATACATGGGCAACTCAAGCCCCAAAGCAATCGGGGTAGCAACAAACGAATGCGTAGCCCCAGAGTCAAACAATGCATCAACAGCAATACCACCGATAGACACAGTACCCCTAACAAGGTTCGGAGCGTGGTCCTACTGCTGCCTATCCAAGGTGTAAACACGCTCAACAGACGGTGGCACTGCAGGTGCCGAAGTAGAAGCCATCGGAACCATCTGCAAAGGAACTGCCTGAACAGCTGCAGCTCTCGCCGTCGACGACGGACAATCTCTAGAGAAGTGGCCCTCCTTGCCACACTGGAAACAAATCAACTGACCCGAAGCACAACGGCCAGCATGCTCCTTTCCGCACCCCGAACATCTCGGAGTGGAAGGAGGCCTAGCAAAACTCCCTTGCTGTGAAGCAGCCCTCTTGAACTGACCAGGCGCCTGCCTAGTCGCCAATTGTTTACCCTTGCCCTTCCCAGCAAACCTCTTGTCCTTCCAGGACGTAGAAACAGGAGTGGAACTGACAGTCCCCTTGGTCTCGTCGACCTTGGCCCTCTTGGCCTTACTCGCTATGCAAACATCCTCAATGTCCTTACACTGCTAAACCAGTATACCAAAGTCTCTCGAAGCCGCTCCAGCTAAATGCTCAGCAATCACCTCACTAAGTCTTCTACGGAACTTAGCAGCCAGAAACATTGGAGTAGGAGGAACCATCCTGAAGTGTGCAAACTTCACCAGCTCATTAAACTTAGCCAGGTACTCATCAACAGACATCGAGCCCTGTACCAAACGATCAAACTCTCCCTGCTTTCTCTCCTGCGCATCATAGGGAAAGTATCGTCCCAGAAAGCACTCCTCAAAGAATGGCCACGTCATGACACGACCCTGCCTCTCAAAAGCACGAGAGGTGTGCGTCCACCACTCATGGGCATCGCCCTCCAGCATGTAGGTCGAGAACATCAGCTTCTGTGGGTCTGTACACTGCATAACCCGAAAGATCTTGTCCAGCGACTCTAGCCATCTCGCAGCAACAATAGGATCCAAAGACCCCTCAAACACAGGCGGCTTATGCTTCCTGAAAGCATTCAGCCGGCGATCAGTCACATCTTGATCCTCAGCAATTCCCACAAGGGGCTCCCCCGTCTCAGCGGCATGAATAGCACTGCCGATGTGACTATGGATCTCCTCCTGAACACTAGGTGGAGGCGGTGGCGGTGGTGGTGGAGCCTGGCCAATAGTAGGACCAGCTCTCATCTCCTCAAACATGACTCTCATCATCGTCATGTTCGCCATCCTGTTCGCCTCGAAGACTTCCTCAGTGGTCCTCCGGTTCGCTTCACGAACCTCAGCTGCGGCTATCCGGTTCGCCTCGCGAACAGCTTCCATCATTGCCGCGTTGGCCACTCTAGCGGCCTCCTGATCGGCTAACCTAGCCGCCTGCATCTCAGCCAATGCAGTCAGGATAGGATCGGGTTGATCCTCATCTTACCATGACTCCGCACAAGTTACACAAATTGTGAGTTGATCAGGCCCACGCAATGTGATCACGTATGCATCTTCATAATAAGATTCGACGGAGTAAACACACAAGACAGACACAACCAAACATCCTAATCATTGCAATACATACAGGCTTTTCCCTTGAACCGTTGCTCTGATACCATAAAATGTAACACCCCGTGTATACCCGAAATATTAACATTACATCGTATTAAGCAGTGCTTAATTAAAAAAATGCGGAATATTCTTTTTCTTTTCAATTATGATGTCATTATCAATTACCAACTTGATTACTTAATCAATTTCATAAAATATCGCCTGTATGTAAATTGCAATAAGACATCTACTGAAATACCTCAATATATATAAAGTGTGTATCTAAATCACGGTATTACATCAAGTAATCCGGACAATATCCTGATACATCATTACAACTCCAAAAGACTCAAGACATAACCAAGACATAATAATACTATGTGTCATGGACAATCCCCATGCTCACCAAATAACATAGTAAACAACAAGTCTCAACATAAAACTCCAATACATAAACTAAAGCTATAAGCACAAATGCAGCATGCAAATCCAGCATCCAATCAAGGCAGCATAATATAACAACAATCTAACTCAGCTCCGGCCTCCTGCCGCCTGAGGTCTCAACATTACCTGACCCTGAAATAAGCATTCCCCAAACGTGGGGTAAGATCTCTAAACTAGAAATCTCAGTAAGACAAGGGGTCCTCAAGGATCTTCCACCCCAAGCTCACTTACATGTGCAATATAAGTTCAAAAAGCATTTATATCATTATCAGTTCCAAAACTATGTAGTGCAACAGATATCTATGGCAATGGTGTAATCACTATCTACTGGCCAGAGAAATGTAGGAATACGTCTATTCCCTACATGTAGTACAAGGAACACCGCTTGCACCTCACCCACAGCCTCACCCTCTTGTATGTTCTACATACTCAGGCTTACCGTATAGGTGGAACACCTCCATGCATATCAACAAGGCACTAACATATAATAGCTCAACAGCATTTCCAAAATATCAAAAGCATGTAACACAGCATGCATATACCATATCCCCATGGGACATGGTGGAACCACAACATGGCTAAACCGAGGACACGAAAGCTTAACTCTAAGCTAGCTATCCAATGCCACAAGCTCAAAGTCTAATCACAGCAGATCACAATCTGATATGGACCAAATATGAATCAATAACATGTACCACATGCATACAAATTAAAGACAACGCCTTTTCATTACGCTTTATGTCTTAAGGCTTCTCACCAAGTCATAAGCCCTTAATCACTTGATTCTGACTTAGTTTAATTAAAACAGAAGTTCAACCTCATCAATCTAGGGTCCACAAACCCCCAATAGCCTATTGTCCTCACAGCACAGCTACTGTTCTTCAAAATCCCAGAATATCCGGATATATGTCGGAGGCATATCCGGATATCCATATCCGGATATCTCCAAGCCCATATCCGGATATCAATATCCGGATATCATATCCGAATATTTCGCGACAGAATGCAGTTTCTGCATTTCGCGAGATATCGCTCCCAAGGTTCCATTTTATTAAAACTGAAGTTGTAATTCTTTCTCAAAAATTCTGAGATTTTAATATCGCGAGATATCGCTTTCCAACGACATATCTTATGTCTCAATCGGAGTTGTATAACTTCGGTTATGATTTTCGCAAAGTGACTGCTGCCAACTGAAATTCCAGCAACCAAGACGAGACTTTAAACTAACACTGAGTTCAAACCACTTATCCAATGGCTACCAAATTTTACAGGGTTGTATCCCTATGTGTTATCTTTACATAGGTCCAAACGGCACTCGATTTAGAGCTCTGTAACTCAAGATATTGAATTTTTACCAAGACAAGTTCGTTGTTGTCCCGAAATCCGGATATCCATATTCGGATATCCATATCCGGATATTTCGCGACAGAATGCATTGTTTTTGCATTTCGCGAAGATATCCAACAAATGTGGTTCATTTCAAGCATACAGAAGCTTAAACATGCGATTTAAGGTGTGTTTAACATTACCCAACATTAAGTTATCAACTTTAATCCATTACATGCATCAAGGTTCCACTTTTAAGCATAAAAACTCAAGAACAAGGTTGGTACAACATACCCGAGCTTCAAACTCAGAACAAAGAGGCTCTTGGAGCTCACTTGACACTCCCAAGGTTCTGACTTTACCCAAGAACGAAAATGGCAACATAAGCTATGTCCTTTCTTCACAAAGAAGGCTTCTTGAAGCTTCACAAGCCAAGAACAAGTGCTCTCACCCAAAGGGACACCAACTCAGCCCCTCAACACCTCACCAACAACCTCTCCAACTCAGAAAGGAACACACACTTCCTTCACAAGGCTCACACGCCCTCAACCAAGTGTTTAGATGGTGAAACAAAGAAGAAAAGGTGAAGACTTGGAGGTTTCTCATGCAAAGGTGACCAAGGAGAAGGGTGGAAGCAGCCAAGCTCTCAAAATGTCACGTAGGAGGCACCATTTCTGACCTAGAAATGTGTGCCATGGCCTTATATAGGCCCACTTAAGAATGAACGCGCAGTATTAACTTTAATTGCTACGCTTAGCATTTTAATCTCAAACTCAGGATTTCTAACCTACTCAATTTTACAAGAATTATCATATTTTTCTTATAATTTTATGAGCACCTTTTCGGTACGCGCTTTTCCAAGCCAGTACCGGTTTCTAGCACCAGTTCTCATTATCTGGACTTGAAACTCGTTTTACAAGTCCTACATATCATGCTAGTAATTTTCATACACTTATTATAATTTTCCGGGATACTTTTTCGGTACGCATTTATACCGACTAGCAGAACCGGTGTCTGCATTTTTCGTTAGAAAAGCGACTTTCAGCATTATTACTCACTAATTATAATTATTAAAGCCTCATAATAATTATTAGGGTCAATTAAGAAATTATTTCCTAATTTCACATAATTAATTAATTAAATCCCTTAATTAACGGTGCGGGTTCTTACAAAAATGGTTTGTTAGATTAACAATACCTTCGTAACTTTTAAAGAAATAGCTCTTGAAATACCAACTTTAAATATAGAAATAGATGAAGAAGAATGAAATCACAAGAATAAGATTCTCTCCCAATATTACATTCTCATTTCTTTCTCCTTTTTTCTTTCTTTCTTTTTGTGTCTCTTTCTCCTTCTTTTTCTTTCTTTCTTTTCTCTTTCCTCCTTCTCTCTCTTTTCTTATTTCTCCTGCTAACTTGGTGGAGGGGTTGTCTTATATAGACTTTGAGTTTTTTTTAATAATATCCTAATAAAAAATTAAAATTAATCATTACTTTTAATAAAAATTAATCTAAAACTTAGTCATCACTTTGGCTTGGAGTTTTTTTTAAGGTGTTAAAATTGCTTGTAGCGCCTAGCCACATGCAGGATCAATAATTATTCCCACAAATCAAAATAAGACTTTTCAGCGTGTTTTATCTGTTAGTATATGAGTGTCCTAGAGACAATCTTTTGATTAAATAAGGACATTAAATGTAGATCTTTATTGTTGCAAATAAATAATAAGCACTCTTTATCCTATTTCATATTATGTCTCGATATTATTGTTGATATATATTATGAATAAACTGGATAAACCCCTTGGAATAGAACAGGTATCTCTTGAGTATTTGTGATGAGATCACAATCATGAGGATTCAAGGATACCGCACGTTTATTCCTAATTTTATGTTCCTAGTCTAGAGACACTGAGAATGGGGATCAGTGATCTCGGATAAGACTAGCACGACTTATCTACTTGTATACGGATATAAGGTAAAGACCTCATGTGCTATAGATATGGAGATGTCTTAGCTAAAGTCGTGGGTGGACCTATAAGGGTATAGCTCGCACTGAACAGACCCACAAAGAGACTCTATGAGGAAATTTCACAGAGTATCATTAGAGTAGTCTCTTTATATTTGGGTATGTCTTTCCTTAGACCAGAAGTTATTACCTAGACTGTGTTCTAGAAGGCATGCTTTGACTGTATACCTCGTCTGCCTGAAACATGAAGACTCATAGGTATACTGTTGGGCTTGTCCTGAAACAGCACAAGGCTAGGGTGATAAGCTGAAGGAATTCGTCAAATCTCTGTGAGAGATTAGGTTATCTGTAAACCGGAGAAATTGGGATGACATTTACAGGGACTCGGGAATCTATGCATAGTAAAAGAGAACATGAGATGATCTGCCTTTAGAGTCAGTAAATTGAAGATTCCCTATTTCGAATAAAGCTTACCCTAGACCGCAAGGGTTGATACATTTCCTTACCCTAGGTTAATGGGAAGGTAACCGAGACGAAGGGAAATACATACGGCAACCAAATATGTATAATAGGATGATTATGTCATTAACCTAACTAGCTCTGGGGCAACAAAGCATTGCTAGTGCTCTGTGTTGTCATTAGATGGGTTGTGGGCTTATTGGGCCCAAGCCCATTTATGTCAGTGGCTATGTTGGGCCTAATGGGTCACACACTAACACCTTATTGTCATGACAATATAGCATTAAAGGTATTGGGCCTAATAATGGTTGTTAGCCTAAGAAGAAGTTTGGAAGCCCACCAAAAGGGAAAAAGGGCGCATGGTTAGTTAATGGGCTTGGATGGTCCAAGACATTACTAATTAATTTAATTAGTTAAATTAATTATCAAATGTTTAAATTTTGAATTTTGAGTTTGAAATTTGAAATTTGAATTTTGAATTTTGAATTTTGAATTTTGAATTTGAAATTTGAAATTTGAAATTTGAAATTTGAAAATTTGAAAATTGAATTTTGAATTTGAATTTTGAATTTGAAATTTGAATTTGGGATTTGAATTTGAATTTAAAATTTAAATATTTGAAAGTTTGAATTCAAATGTTTGAATTCGAATTTGGATTAGCTATGAAAAGTTGTTTCATAACAAAAGGATAAGATAAGATCTTGTTGGAACAAATCCCAAATATCAAGAGGAGATCTTTGAGAATCTTCTAGTGAGGATATGGGGCGCTTATTTTGGCATCTGATGATGGTCATAGGATCAACCAAATGAGCTCCAGTCAGATTTGGTTTGTTGAGAGAATAAGTGAGACAGTTGGTTCAAGTTTGAATGCATCTGCTCAACGTATCTGGACTGTTATGAGGCCAAGTAGGGCGCACCATATGGCTGGCCATATGATGGTTGTTGAGTCAGATTCTTGTTGAGATATTCACTTGATATCATGTGGATGTGAGAGAAGGTTGTTGACAAGATTTGAATTTTGCAACAACTCTACTCATCCCCCTAGTGTGCGCTACATAGGGCTTTATTTAAGTGAAGAAAATCTGATTTTAATGAAACTGATTCTCTCATCTACTTGTGAGTTCCTTTTGTCAGGTTTTTCTTAAGAGAGTTTTGAAATAACCTAGCCTTTTTCAAAGTAAAACCATGCGCAACTTTTGTGTCTATTCTTGCTGAATAGTCACTCTTCTAAACACCTTGACCTAACCTCCTCCTTCACACATTGGGCGCATAGCTTGCCTCCATTGGTGTTTTCGTTGGTGGCCTTGAAGAAGAGTTCTTCCGTCTTGACAAAGGGTGGTGTGGATCAACATTAGAGGGCTTGCATCTTCAAGCCTCATCTTGATCATCCTCAAGTTTTGGAAAGCAAACAAGGTAACATCCATGCCCTAAAGCATGTTTCTTGATATGTTATATGTTATTCCGCTCGAAAAATTTTGTTTTTCCTTCTCACAAGTCTCAACCTTCAAGGTCAGTTTTTTTCATTATCTTCACTCACATATTTCTTGAGAAATTTCTCAAGATGTCATCCATCACATAATTGCTCCAAGTCAAGCATGTTTTGTCATGGAGTATTAAGTTATGGGTTACCAAATAGTAGATGCATATTATTAGTATAAGTAGTACATATATATTATTTCCTTTAAGTTATCCTCAATTATACAGTCTCATACCTGCACACTCTCTGGATCCCTCTCATTCGGGTATTGACTCAATTCATTAATGTACCTCTCCAGTAGAAAGCTTGCCAAAAGCCGCTCATTGTCTGTGCCTCATCTCTTTTGTACCGAAGATCACTCTCCACCCTCATCAGTACCCAGGATATTACAAAAACTCTCTTAGATATTAATTTTTATTTTTATAAAAAATACTTTTCAATACTGACACATTACTAATTTCTAAAAAAAATAGACTTATATATCATAAACATACAATCATGTAATTTACAAAAAATATAATTACGTAAGTAATATTAAATTTTTAACTCTGTGATATTTTTTATTTATTTCATAATATATCAAAATTTAATTTTTTGTAAACTTAAAAATCCATAATTGATTTATCAAATTAAAAGGATGTCTGTGACTTGCATCTAATCTAAAAATTAAACCATCAAATTATACGTAGAATGTATATAAAAATTAGAGTAAATACATTTTGTTGATCCCTAACAAAAAATTTGATCCTCACTTTAATCCCTTACAAAAAGAATTAGTCGTCTGGTCTTTATGAGATTTAAAGTGGACCCATTTTAGTTCTTTTGAGGGACCAATGTGGGTCTTTTTTGAATTTATGAGGACCACGATTTTAACTAAATGGTTCTACTTTAAATTTCTTAGAGACCTCAAGCTGCCGGAGATAACATTATCTCCGGCTACTAAATCATAACCGTATAAAGATGGATCAGTGGTGGTAAAGGAAGAGAGAGAAAATGGGAATCATAACCATTCAAATGTGAATTAATAAATATAGGAAAATAAATAATCAAAACGACGTAGTTTTGGGTGGTCAGAGATAAACTTATCTCAAGTAGCTTGATATATATATATATATATATATATATATATATATATATATATATATATATATATATATATATATATATATATATATATATGGCTTATCATTTCTCAAGCTGCGGGAGATAAAGTTATCTCTGGCTGCTAAATCATAACCATACAAAGATGGATCAATAGTGATAAAGGAAGAGAGAGAAAAGGGAAATCATAACCATTCAAAGGTGAATTAATACATGTAAGGAAATAACTAATCAAAATGACGTAGTTTTGGGGTGGTCGGAGATAAATTTATCTCAAGCAGGTTGAGAAATATTTTTTCCATATATATATATATATATATATAGTATTCCTTCTACGGTTCTACTATAAAATATGGACGCTGCACGCTGCCCTGTAATTGCATTGACAGAATAATTCACAGTTTTGAATTTTGATTGAAGTATAGGGTTTTGGTCTTTTCATGACCATCTTTATCAAAAGGATTTAATCAAGTATTCAAGTAACATACATTTGGATGATGCGACATTGATTAACTTATAATCTTCTACCACGTTGTATTCTGGAGGTGGTGAAGAACGTCAATAAAATTCAAGCGTCGTTTTCATTGACGTACAACAAGAAATCAACGTGTAATAAAGGTTTTTCTTTTTTGGGGGGATACGGTTAAGTGATATATAGATATTTTTAAAGAATGTGATTGATTGCTAGTGAGTGCATCTCAAGATAGATGTCTCCAAAAGAGAAATTGTACCTTCTTTATTAATTAAATGTATTTGTTTTCTTGTCATGATTTTTGTATGCTTGTCATGCAATTAATCTATTGAAAGACTCAATTGTTGTGGTTGACCGAAGTGTTATTAAATCAGGAATGATTATCAACTCGATAAGTCAATAGATCATCATTCATCGGGTTAAACTAAAATTATAAAAAAGTATGTAATGAATAAAATAACTCAAGCAGCATATATTAATTAACACAAGGCATTGCCTTAGTGGTATGCACAATATGTCTATTCACATTTATTTCAAAGGTTTGTACTTAATTTTTTTATGAAGTTTAACTACATAAGCCGGTATCAGTTTATACCGGTCGGACCTGATTGAACCGGTGGTTCACAGGCAGATTTAATCTAATAATTGGATCAAATCAATTAATGGTTTGATTTTTAGTTAAACCGATCAGACCGTATTTTTTCCTTTTTTTAAATAACTACGGAGATAAATTTATGCTACGAGAGAGAGAGAGAGACGGTACTAGAAACAATATAAAAAGTACAAGTTGTTTTAGCGTGACACGAAATATATATTGTGTGAAGTTTCGTAACGTTTCGCAGTGCTATGTTTATTTTTTTAAAATATATTAATCGGTT
The DNA here is from genome assembly GCF_033153095.1 of Gastrolobium bilobum. Classification (NCBI taxonomy): domain Eukaryota; kingdom Viridiplantae; phylum Streptophyta; class Magnoliopsida; order Fabales; family Fabaceae; genus Gastrolobium; species Gastrolobium bilobum. The sequence goes on from NW_026898541.1 coordinate 50,657, forward strand.
CATTGTTTTGTAACTAATCTGATTCGCATTGTTTTGTAACTAATCTGATTCGCAGTGCTATGCTTTAGAATTAAGTAACTATTTTATAGATGTGTTACAATATAATAGAATATAATGTATGTTATATTTTATTAAAAAAAATATAATAAAATAACATATGAGATTTTAAAAAAAATATTTTGATTTAAAACAAATATATAAAACAAAACACTTCATCCTATTCCGTACGTTCGAGCATCAACTGATAGATTTTTTTTTGGGTAAACATAATTTTTTTCTTTATCTGGAGGCCAATTTCACTTTTATGTAATTACTTCGATACATGTAATTTCATTTATATTAGAAAAAAAACTTAGAAATGGAATACAGCCATTTGTATAAATCATATCAAATTGTGATTATATATTTTTTATAACTTCTAAAAAATTTAGAAATTAAAATTCAATTTTCGTTAAGATTCATACTAAAATTTCCAAATTTCAAAGGACTTATTAGTAAATCCATTTTCACAAGAAAAATTTATGATACAAATATCATTAGTATTTTTCAATTATTAGAATTAATTTGTGATTAATTATTGTTTTGAATAAGAAGTTGGAAAAATATATGTCTTTTCAGGGCGAAACCAGAATTGTGACTTTTCACATTTTATAAATATGAATGATACCAAGAAAAAACTGGCCACGATCAGATTTCCTTTCATTATTCATGCATTGATCACTAGGGCAATCATTGGGTTCATATTTTTTTTCTTTATTATTAATTGCAGGTTTTTTGTGATCTTGAATATATTTGATTTCTATTTTCTTGTGTGCTTTGGCTATTGATCATTACATGCATTTTTTAAATAATTTCATAAACATAAATTTTACTTCCCTTCGCAATTTAGCATTATTTTCAAAGCCCAATTAATTGTATTTAATAAATGGGAAAAAAATTTCCGATGTTACTTTAGATAACTTTATTTAATGTTCATCAAAACGACGTTGTTTTGGAGTTGAAAAATTAAAAAATTAGAGTGATAAAGACTATTATAAGCCTGAAATAAATTAAAATTACAAAAATACCATGATTTCCGTCCCAAAACGACGTCGTTTTGATGAACATTAGATAAAGTTATCTAAAGTAACATCAGAAAAAACAAATCCTTAATAAATATATTTAATTATGTATAATATTCATTTTTATTTCAAAACTGAAATAGGGTGTGTTACAATTCTTTCCTCAATTTAAAAATTGTGCCCAACAATTTAGCATATTTGTTATTGTAGTTTTGGATATCAACTACGGTAACATCCTTCAACCGAGAAATGTTACTTATATACTTTGAATTATAATTCTGCATGTATATTACAAAGAATATATTAATGTAAGTCTTATTAAAATTATACTTTTATCTAGAACGTCAAAGTACAAATTATTAAACTTACAAATTATTAAACTAATATAGGGTATTAAGGAACCCTTACAAAATACAAATACAAATACTAAAATCAAAATATAATCATGGTCCAATACAGAACTTCACAACTAAATAAAAATGCAAACTTTATTAGATAACACTTCATCATATAATTATGGACATACAACATCTACTTTAGGCTCTGTCCTCCACGTCTGAAAACATATACTTAATGAGATATTTATTCTAGTGAGGATAGTAATTAAAAAGATTTTTTGAATAGCGTTTCATCCAGGAGGTTGGTATAATAACCCTAATGTTATAATTTCAAAATTAGAGGATTATTATGAAGACCTTAGGGTCATATAAATAGAATGAGGATGAAATTCTAAGAACTTTGATCTCCATATTTATATTAGAGTAAATACCTTTTTGGGTCCCTAACAAAAAACACGGTCTCCACTTTAGTCCCTTACAAAAATAAATTAATCAATTAGTCCCTAACAAATTTAAAGTGGACCCATTTTAGTCCTTTTGAGGGACTAATATGGGTCTTTTTTGAATTTGTGAGGGACCACGATTTCAACTAAATGGGTCCACTTTGAATTTGTTAGGGACTAACTGACTAATTTATTTTTGTAAGGGACTAAAGTGGGGACCGTGTTTTTTGTTAGGGACCAAAAAGGGTATTTACTCTTGATAGTATTCTGCACAGGTGGATTTTCTTTAGCTATTTTTGATTGCTGAAGCTGTAACAGTCAGTAGAATAGCACTAATTTAGCAAATTTGAGTTTGAGAGCTATTTTGACGATATGATTATCATAGATGAGGTTAGTATATGATTTAATAAAGTTTGATACCCATATTGGGGTATTTTGAAAAGTCACTTCTTTCGGATATTTTGTACTACTTTAGGAGCAGCCGATATAATCACAGAACAGAAAAAAGATGAGAAAATGAAAAGAAAGACCAATATATGTCTAACAAGTCATAATTAGACCAATAATGTTAAAGTTAAGAAGATTATGAAATTCTGGTATAGTTAAGAACACTGGTAAAGACTATAATGCAATTAAACAATAGTAAGTGGATCTGTGATCTACTAATCAAATTTTTAAGTTAGGAACATGATAATCAGACAAATTTAATATTAATTACTTAAAGTTAGAGTCTTAGGTATTTTCAGGTAGAAATTTGATAACCGTTCAGAGAAAAATTACACCGGGTGTCATTAAATGACAGAAAGTTACTTAATGACATGGCAAAAACCCTAAAAACATAAGGAGACCCTTCCCCTCATTCTCATCAGCAGCCCAAACACTTCTCTCTCTACCTTGGAGGTTTTCAAATTTTCTCCTCCTTCTCTCTAGCTTTCCACCACCAAAACTCTATCAAATCACCAAACATTCTTCATAAAACTTATTCCCCTCATCCTCCTCTTCAAGAACATACCATTTTTGTTCTTGAAAACCAAATTTTCGTGATGCATATTCCTCCATACAGCATCGGTTTTTGAGTATGTTCAAGCTATGGTGATGATGTTTTGAGTTTTCCTTGAAGAACACTGATGCTCTCCGGCAAGTGTACCGATCGCACAAGTAATATAGAAGTAAGTAGAGTATCGTCTCCACAGGGATTGTAAACCAAGTACTACAATAATCAGTCCCCTTAAGTTGGAAAACTCGGTTTGTTGTTTGGAAAATTGTGAATTGAATTTGAGTAACAATATGAAATAAAAATAAAGACTTGTTTTGATATTTTTATTTAAGAGAAATAAAACAATAACAATGAGAATTGATTTTAAAAATATGAAAAGTATTGTAGCTAGAGCGCACTCACCTTATGATCCCCACTTTGGATTGATTTACAACATTAATTTATAAAATTACTCGGATAAATTATTATCTAAAATAATTAGTTAAATCCCAATCCCTTAACAATTTAACCCTTTAATCCCCAATTGAAATCCTAATCCCTTAGCAACCCCTCATGAAAATTAAGCGATGAACTCTATAATTTAGGCATCCGCAATTCAATACACATCTATTCCTAGCATGCATACGAACCGTTATCCTACCCCCTTTCAGGATGAAAACCCCAATATCCCTATCTAGGGTTCTAACCCTAAGACTATTATCAACTATTAGAGTGATCAATTCTAATAAAGAAAATATCAAATACGAACAAGGTAGAGGTAAAGGTAATTATATAAACGAGCAATTATAAATCAATCCGCGTAACAAGGGTTCACATAGGGTTTGTGACCCTAATTACAATAATAGAAAACTAGCCCAGTATAATCATGGCTAAAAATAATTCAATATTCAAAAGCATAAAATTAAGGAGGAAAAAGAAGAAGAACTTGATCCCCAGGAATCCCCTCAGAGCTCTGCCGTCGTCTCTCTTCAGAAAAGAGGTCTGAATACCTAATTTTGTCATAAGGATCCTATTTATATGACTCTTTTCCTTCTCTCAAAAATACCCCCAGAACAGCACGGTATATTTTCCCGCAACCAGGCGCCAGTTGGCGCTGGTTTGGCGCCATTTCGCGCCGTGCCTCTGTGCAAAATTGCAAAGTCGGAACCGAATATTCGTAACATGGCGCCAGTTGGCGCCATCCTTTACCTTTTGGGCGCCAACTAGCGCCACTTCTTCACTTCCTTGGCGCCATCTTGCGCCACTTTTGTGTGGAGTTGGCGTGGTGGCGCTAGTTTGCGCCATTCTGGCGCCAACTAGCGCCAATTCCCTGGACTTTGGCCTATGCAGCATGATGCAACATGGAACTTTCCTGTGTGTGGAGTCGCGTCAACAGGCTTTTTATAATTTGTAATTTTTCACTCCTCTTTTTCCTGTAAAAACACAACCAAAAGGTGAATATTATTGACATAGAAAGAATCAATATAAATAGCAAATATGTATTTAAATTGCTCTCTTATCACCTAATTCTTATCAATTTTAATACTGAAAAACCACACTTGCCAGAGACACATCAAATCATTCCCAGATTTAAACGTTACTGTCTCCAGCAATGTACAAGACTCAATCCAGGAAACAATCAATTATTCCAACACAACATCACACAGACAATCAAGAGATCACTATGCTAAGCATGACTGAATCAATGCAAAGAGCTCCTAACAATGCCTTCTATTCTCATGAACATGTCAGAATCTAGCTTGAACACCCCTCACCAAGATAATCATATAACGCTCAGCACTCAAGTGTTTAAGGGAGTAACAATCACTCAATCCATCACAGCAATAACATTACCATAAGCTTGATCATATTCTCAAGTTCCAAAAGATGAGGAACATTAACACATGCATAATTGATCAAAAGGACTTCTCAGGTTGTAACTTGGTCGGGTTTAAGGGTAGGAATTTATGAACAGTAGCTCAAACAACAATTAGATTGAAGATTGATATTATTTCATTTTTAACACATTCAACTCAATGATTTTTGCTCCACTAACATTCCCACAGAATTTCGGGAATTGATTCCTATCAACCACTTTTTCTTTACATTCATCCTTTTTCTTTTTCTTGCTTTTTCTTTCTTTCTTTTTCTCCCTTTGTTTTAAGGGCACAGATGAAATTTTACCTCCCCTAATTACTTGATATTTGTGGAGCTTACCTCAATTTCTTTGTTTTATTTTTCAACATATCAGTAATTCAATCTCAATTAAGGTAAGTCACATGGATATAGGCTAAACCATCAATCAGGAATTATGAACAAAAAGGCTCAGGCTCAAAGGGGTTAGCAATGGAAAAATTCATACAGGTGGGTTATTTTTGGCCAATAGCTAACAAGAACAAAATGTCTTTATCATATCAACCAATGCATGCATCTTAGAGAAACAGAGCAAGTTCTAGAATGCTATCACAATGAGGTCTCTCAAAATAAAATAAGTGTTTAAGCACAAAACCTCACCAGCTATAATGTCAAGCTAGACTTCCAAAAGAAACATCAGGCATCATTAATCATTCAAACACAAAATTCAGACAAACGAGCAATCATGAAGTCTACTCATGCCCATACAATATCATGCTAGAAGTTCATACAAAACATGTTTCCTAGGATGAATCAGGCAAGTTAACTAGGGAAATCATATCTAAACCTGGGACTTGCTCAGAAAACATGTTCAATTTTTTTTTTTATATATATCACACAAAATAACTAAGAAAATTAAAAGAGTTAGAGTATCTCCCCTGATAGAAGAATTGCAGTTCTCAGGTGCAAGCCTGCCTACCATTCCCAGATTTAGAGAATTGTTGTCCTCAGCAATAATTAAACCATGAGAAAGAAGAAAAACCTGCACAATAGAACAAACAGTGGCATATAGAAGAAACTATAATGCACACATTAAAACATCAGAGAAAAATATACTAACACAAATTAACTAAAGAAAAGAAATATGAAACAGAAAAATAAACTAATATACAAGTTCTCCATCAGCAAGGAGATATACACAACCCACCATGTCATCCCCCTCAGCAGCGTGGGATGACTCAGCAAATGGAGGATCTGGTGGTACTGGATGTCTTGGTGTATGAGACCACCATTCCCAGATTTGGTCCAAACCAAGAAGCCATATTAAGAAATCTTTGAAGCTTTGGTTTTTCTGGGAGATAGAGTCTCGGTGTCTCTTGTCAAACTTCAGCTTCCGGTGATTCACACCCATCCTCCAACTAGTATCAAAAAGTTTGACCACCTCCTTTCTTAGTACCTTCTTCAGTACAGGATGACGCCTCCTTTTGGGTTTCCTCTCAGGTTTTTCATCATCCTCATTGAGAATTTTGTTGGTATGGGAAAAGAGATCTTTATTTTTCAATTCTGTTTCCTCCTCCTTCAATGCTTCAATCACCGCCACTGCGAGTGGGTGTGGGTGCCGACCTTGGGTGGTTGGGTGTTGTGAAGCCATGGTTATGGCATTTTGAGCTTCAAAGTGTCACCTTTGTGAAGAAAGAACCAACCTTTAGTGTGGCATTTTCTTGCACCTTCTTGGTCTGCATATTTGGAGCTGTTTGGAGAGCTCCACGTGCCTTTGCTTTTGAGTTTTGGAGCTTGGGTATGTTATACCAACCTTTGACCATGAGTTTAATGCTTAAAACTGGAATCTTGATGTATGTAATGAGCTAAGCTGATAACTTAAGGGTTGGTAACGTTAAACACACCTAGAAATGCATGTTTAGGCTTCTGTAAATGGGTAAAAGTGGTACCTTTGAAGGATATCTTCACGAAATGAAGAACTGCATTCTGTCGTGAAATATCTGGATATGGATATCCGGATATGGGGTCTCTGATATCCGAATATGGATATCCGGATATTATGTGTTTTCGATGAACAGTAAGGTACTGTTCATACAGAGGTGTTGTATGGGTTTTTGGACCCTAGTTTGATGAAGTGGTACTTCTGTAATAAATTATCTAAGTCAGAACCTAAGTGGTTAAGGGCTTGTGGCTTTGTGTGAAGCCTTAAGACATAATTCGTAACAGGAAAATGTAGTCTTTATGTTTATGCTTATGAGCTATGAATATTGATATGCTTGCTGGTCCTAAATCAGATTGTGATCTGCTGTGTGTTGGACTTGAGCTGTGGACTCTTGGCTTGGATAGCTAGCTTGCAAGGTAAGCTTTCGTGTCCTCGGTTTAGCCATGTTGTGATTCCACCATGTCCCATGGGGATCTGGTTATATGCATGATGTGTTACATGCTTTGGATATTTGAAATGTTGTTGAGCTTTATGTGTAATGGCTTTTAATATGCATGTGTTGTTCCATCTTGATGGTAAGCCTGATTATGTAGCGTCATACAAGACGGTGATCCGGGGTGGATGCAAGTAGCGTCTTGCACTATTTGTGGGTATTAGACGTATATAAATCCTGCATTTCTCTGGCCAGTAGAATAGTATTGACACACATGACATGATTATCTGCTACATTGCACTGTTTTGGAAATAATATTGTTAAACTGTTTTTGAACTTATATTGCACATGTAAGCGAGCTTGGGGTGGAAGATCCTTGAGGACCCCTTGTCTTACTGAGATTTTTTTTTAGAGATCTCACCCCACGTTTGGGGCACCATTTTCAGGTTCAGGTAATTTGGGGGCTGATGCCTCTGGTGGCAGGAGGCCGGAGCTTAGTTGTTTATGATATTGCTATTTATCTGCTGGATATGATGTTGTTTATGTTTTCTGCCATTTATTATTATGTTGCTGATGATGAGACTATGTTGGGCTTGTTGCCTTATTTGTGTGAGCATGGGGATTGTCCATGCCACGTGATGGTAGTACTTTTAGTTGGAGTTGTATAAACTGTTAGTTTGTCCGGTCTACGTTTTGTAGTTCCGTGACTAGAGACATATTTATGCTGTTTAATGAATGAGGTATTTCAGTTAGTTGTCTTTGCAATACTTATATACAGGCAATGTCTTAGTAATTGATTAATAAGCAAGTTGGTAATGATTAATGACATCATAATTGAAAAGAAAAAGATATTCCGTGTTTTTAAATTAAGCGTAGCTTAATACTGTAACACCCCGTATATATCCGGTAATGTTATCATATCATCGTATTAAGCTGCGCTTAATTAAAATTGCGGAATATCTTTTTCTTTTCAATTATGACGTCATTATACTTAGCCAAGTTGAATACTTAGTTCATTTTCAAAACATTGCCTGTATGTAAATTGCAAACGACAGCTACTGAAATACCTCATTAATTAAAATAACAGATATATGTCTCTAGTCACGGAACTACAACACGTAGACCGGACCAACTAGCAGTTTATACAACTCAAGCTAAAAGTACTAACAAAATAGTGGCATGGACAACTCCCATGCTCACCCAAATAAGGCAACAAAGCCCAACAAGTCTCAACATAACAACAATATAATATAAAGGCGGAAAACATAAACAGCATCCAAGTCCAGTCATGCCAGCATATAAACAGTAATATCATCAACTAAGCTCAGGCCTCCTGCCGCCAGAGGCATCAGCCCCCAAATTACCTGAACCTGAAATAAGCGCCCCCAAACGTGGGGTGAGATCTCTAAACAAGAAATCTCAGTAAGACAAGGGGTCCTCAAGGACTCTTCCGCCCCAAGCTCACTTACAAGTATAATATAAGTTCAAAATCACTAATTTCAATGCATGTTCATGTTAAGGCATATATATCATGACAGTATAATCTCTTGCTCAATGAGCTAAATACTATACTCATTAATCATGTGATGTATGTAAATGCGGTTCGACTGGCCAGGGAACAGGATAGGGATTATGCACGTCTGCGACCCATCTAAACATAAGAGTCGCAGTCTTATGCCTTACACACCAGAGTCGCTGTCTGATCGTGTAAGTGACAACATCACTTTCATACACTACATGTCTTACACACCAGAGTCGCTGTCTGATTGTGAAATTAGTCAACAATTAACTTAATACATCTCAGGCATATATCAATGCATATTTCATCTTTCATAAAAGCATACCATGCATATAAACCACCCTCCCATGGAGGTCGGTGGAACAAACAACAGACTAATTCGAGGACACGAAAGCTTACCTTTCAAGCTAGCTATCCAAACCAAGAATCCAACCCAGCTCAAGGTCCAAACTCAGCACAATCACAATCTGTTTTGGACCGATAGATATATCAATAATCATATACGACAAGCACAAGACACAGGGACAACATCTTTCCTTTACTTTTCATGTCTTAAGGCTTCTCAAAAAGCCACAAGCCCTTAATCACTTAGATTCTGACTTAGTTAATTATTATAGAGGTTTAACTTAGCCAATCTAGGGTCCACAAACCCTAATAGCCTTCTGTATGAACAATGCAGCTACTATTCTTCGAAAACCCAGAATATCCGGATATTCCTCGGGGACATATCCGGATATCACATATCCGGATATCTGGATATCGTATATCCGGATATCTCTCTGCCAATATCCGGATATCAATATCTGGATATCCAGAACCCCATATCCAGAACCCCATATCCGGATATCCATATCCGGATATCCAGAAACCCATATCCAAATATCAATATCTGGATATTTACAGCCAAATATCCGGATATTTCGCGACAGAATGCAGTTTGCATTTTCGCGAAGATATCCCTTCAAGGTTCCATTTTTAACACTTTAAAACGTTAAAGCATGCATCTATAAGTCCATTTAGGTTCACATACTAGTCGGTTACTTGTTTAACCCATTAACATGCAAATACATCACCTTTAAACCATTAAAACTCAAGATCAAGGTTAGGTAACTCACCCCAAAGCTTAAAACAGAGAAAAGAGTGCTCTTAGAGCTCACCAACAGCTCCCCAAGACTGACTATACACAGAGCAAGAAAATGGTTTGCAAGACTTGGTCTTTCTCCACCAAGGTTGACACTTGGAGCTTCAACAACCAAGATAATGATGGTCACAACACTCAACCAAAACAATCAGCCTTCTCCCCTCCCCAAAGCAGAGACACAAACTCAGTATAAGGCTGACTCAACCCTTCCAAACCACTCTACCAAGTGTTTGCCAAGTAGAAAGAAGAAGAATCAATGGAAAAAGAGGTAACTTGGGAGGTTTTTCATGCAAGAAAGCCAAGGAAAAGGATGACCAGCAAGGAGACACTCACACAGCAGCCAACTCACGCATAAAGGCTGGAGAATCAGCCTAGGGTTGTGTGAAAGGGTCTATTTATAAGCCACTTAAATTAATCACACAATATTAACTTTAATTGCTACGCTTAGCATTTTAATCCCAAACTTTGGATTCTTAACCTACTCAATTTTACAAGAATTATCATATTTTTTATTTTATTTTTCGTAGCATCTTTCCGGTATGCGTTTTTCATAGTCAGTATCAGTTCTGGCACCCAATTCTCATTATTTTGACTTGAAACTTATTTTACAAGTCCTATATAATATTCTAAGAATTATCATGCACTTATTATAATTTTTCGGGATACTTTATCGGTACGCATTTATACCGACTAGCAGAACCGGTATCTGCGCTTTTCGTCAGAAAAGCGACTTTCAACATTATTACTCATTTACTATAATTATTAAAGCCTCAATATAATTATTAGGGTCAATTATAGAATTATCTCATAATTATCTAATTAATTTCCTTAATTAGCGGTGTGGGTTCTTACAAATACGATGACATGTTAACAAACTAGATATATACGGGGTGTTACATTTTATGGTATCAGAGCACTTTCGAGGGAAAAGCCTGTATGTATTGCAATAACTTAGGACTTGTGTCTGTCTTGTGTGTTTGCTCCGTTGGGTTTTTATTAGGATGATGCATATGTGATCACATTGCGTGGGTCTGATCAACTCATAATTTGTGTAACTTGTGCAGAGTCATGGTAGGACCTAGGAGAGCACGTGAGACTGCTGAGGATTCACCTGATCCTGTCCTGACTGCATTGGCTGAGATGCAAGCGGCGAGGTTAGCCGATCAGGAGGCCACTAGATTGGCAAACCAGGAAATGATGAACGTCGTGCGAGGGGCGAACCGGAAAGCCATTGAAGACGTTCTCGAGGCGAACAGGCTGGAGAACATGACCATGATGAGGGTCATGTTGGAGGAGATGAGGGCTAGCCGTGCTGAGGGTCAGTTCCCTCCACCACCACCTCCACCGCCACCACCGCCTCCACCTCCATCTAGTCTACAGGAGGAGAGTCAGAGCCATGTTGAGGGCACTGGTCATACTACCAGGGTGATGGAGCCCTATGTGGTGCCTGTTGAGGACCGCGATACGATAGACCGTCAGCTGAATGCTTTCCGTAAGCATAAGCCACCTTCCTTTGACGGGTCACTGGATCCCATTGCGGCTGCTAGATGGTTGCAGGCATTGGAGAAGATATTCCGGGTCATGCAGTGTTCGGACCCACAGAAGCTGATGTTCTCCACATATATACTGGAGGGAGATGCACATGAGTGGTGGATGAACACCTCTCGGGCTTATGAGATGCAGGATCATGTTATGACATGGCCATTCTTTGAGGACTGCTTTCTGGGCAGATACTTCCCTTATGATGCGCAAGAGAGGAAGTAGGGGGAGTTTGATAGATGTTAGCATATGGATGTCCTAGAGACAATCTTTTGATTAGATTAGGGAATATGTAGACCTTTTATATTGTCGCAAATAAAAGCACTATTTATCCTGTTTCATATTTTGTCTCAATATTACTATTAATATTTATATGAGTAACTGGATAAACCCCTTGGAATAAAATAGGTATCTCTTAAGTATCTGTGATGAGATCACGATCATGAGGATTCAAGGATACTGCATGTTTATTTCCTAATTTTATGTTCCTATTCTAGAGACACTGAGAATGGGGATCAGTGATTTCGGGTAAGACTAGCACGACTTATCTACTTGTATTTGGATGCAAGGTAAAGACCTCATGAGCTACAAATATGGAGATGTCTTAGCTAAAGTCATGGGTGGACCTATAAGGGTATAGCTCGCACTGAACAGACCCACAAAGAGACTCTATGAGGAACTCTCACAGAGAGTATCATTAGAGTAGTCTCTTTATATTTGGGTATGTCTTTCCTAAGACCAGAAGTTATTACCTAGACTGTGTTCTAGAAGGCATGCTTTGATTGTGCACCTCGTCTGCCTGAAACATGGAGACTCATAGGTATACTGTTGGGATTGTCCTGAAAGAACACAGGGCTAGGGTGATAAGCTGAAGGAATTCGTCAAATCTCTGTGAGAGATTAGGTTATCTGTAAACCGGAGAAATCGGGATGACATTTATAGGGACTCGGGAATCTATGCATAGTAAAAGAGATCATGAGATGATCTGCCTTTAGAGTCTGTAAATTGAAGATTCCCTATTTCGAATAAAGCTTATCTTAAACTGCAGGGGTTGATACGCTTCCTTACCCTAGGTTTTATGGGAAGGTAATCGAGACAAAAGGAAATATATACGGCAACCAAATATGTGTAATAGGATGATCAAGTCATTAATCTAACTAGTTCTGGGGCAACAAAGCATTGCTAGTGCTCTGTGTTGTCATTAGATGGGTTGTGGGCTTATTGGGCCCAAGCCCATTTATGTCAGTGGCTATGTTGGACCTAATGGGTCACACACTAACACCTAATTGTCTAGATGCTCTAGCATTAAAGGTATTGGGCCTAACAATTGTTATTAGCCCAAGAAGTAGTTTGGAACTCCACAGATAGGGTGGAGGGCGCATGGATTAAAGTAATGGGCTTGGATAGTCCAAGACATTACTAAATAATTTAATTATTTAAATTAATTATCAAATGTTTAAATTTTTAATTTTGAATTTGAAATTTGAAATTTGAATTTTGAAATTCGAATTTTGAATTTGTAATTTGAAATATGGAATTTGAAATATGGAATTTGAAATTTGAATTTTGAATTTGAATTTTGAAATTTTAATTTTGAATTTTGAAATTTGAATTTGAATTTAGAATTTGAATTTGAATTTAAAATTTTAAGTGTTTGAAAGTGTAACATCCCGTCTAATTAGGAAGCCATTTAAATTGCGATTAGGAATGTGGCACAGTACTTGCCTTCGGATTATATAACTGTTTGCGTTAGGATGAAGTTAAATTAAATTAGAGAGTTATTTGTAATAACATGGAAGGTGAGTACATATTTTACGCATGTGAAATTCTAGTTAGGAGTATAGGAATGAATTAATTATAATATATAGAAAGCATAACACTACTTAAAATTATATGAGCACTCATTGAAAGTATGTAATTAATTTTATTACAATGAATAAACCTCCTTAGTAAATAATTGGAGGGTACATAAAATATTAGAGCTCTTGAATTAATAATTAAGTGGGCTAGTGCATGTGGGGAAAATCATGAACTTAAAGTTGGAACTCATTTCTTCCCTTTGGTCGACAGTCCAAAGGGCTTAGGAGGGACTTAGTTAGCCCAAACTCTTGTTATCTTAATCCTATCTCAAGAATATCACAAGGCAGCTCATGATTGGCCAAGGGCCAACACATGGCAAACTCACCCTTGCAAATTTTGCTATGCGCATAGGTTGATGGAAAAAGCTAATTGCTTGTAGTCTTAGATAACCCCAAATCAGCCTTACAAGCCTTTGACCAATGAAAGCAAAGTGGTCAGCTTGCATGAAATGTTATTGGCCAAAAAAATCACACTATTCTTATCCCCTCCATTCTCTTTTGTGCGCATAGGGGACTGTAAGATATGATAAAAAAATTCTGAAACCCTTGTTGTACCTATCTGACATCGTGTTTCTTTTCCCTTAGCATCAACCTTGGAAACACTTAAGACTTAGTGCCTTTCTAGTGTCAAGAAAATCAGAATCAAGACTCAACTTTCCATCCCCTTATCCCTCACATAAACCGTGACTTTAGAGGTAAAACACAAAGAGGAAAAAGAGTACATCTCATTCTATTTTTCCCCTAAAGTCGTGAAACTTATAGAGGGAGAGCTACAAGAACGTGCCTTGCAATTTTCCTTTTCCTTCTGACCGCGAGCCTTCATCATCGTCACCTCAAGACCATGAGTGAGGGGCAAAGGACACCAAGCATCATCTTCCTCTCCTCCCACTGTTTAGACTGCCGAATAATCTACCTCAAGGAGGTAGCATTTCCTTTTCTAATCTCTTGGTTGCTCCCTTGTTCCATACAGTTTCATGGGAAAATCCCTCTGCATGCATAATCGAGTTTGAGTTCACAGCCACTCATTGTCTTCTTGTCCAGCCGTGAGGAAGCCTCTCCCTTATCTTGCATGTGACTAGATTCAAGTCATTGAAGCTAGGAGAAGCTTAGGAACCAGTAAAGGGCGGAATTTTTGCAGTCAAAGAGGTAACAACAAACCATTCACTTGTTCCCTTCTTTTTCCGTCCCTGTTTTGGGCTGCATGTGGGAATAGGAAAACCATATTGTCATTCTTTTCCTTCTTGCTATTCAACCGAGGAACAATGGTTATTGTAGTCATGAGCTTGGAAAGTAGTTTCCTTTTAACTAATGAATGGTACACTAAATTAGACAGAAAACTAGTGGGGTGGCACATGTTCAAGTTGGATAAATCTCATACTAAAGGATTATTGATTTAATTATTAAGCCATGTAAGTAGCCTTATCTAATTAAAATTCTGAGCTCCTAGGGAATGGCTTTTGAAACCGAATTTGTATGCTTATGTAGTCTTAGAATTCTGCCAATTGTTATTTAAATAAGAAATTATGAGCATTTGGTACCTTAAGAATCGAATCAGAATATGTTGGGGTTTTGGATTGTGGTGTTGTTAACAAGTAAACATGAGTCAAACGTTAGAATCCCTTTTGTCTTGGTTGTTCGGCCATTCATATACTTGTTAGGGGGATACCTTGCCTTGACTAATAAACGATGGAGACAGCAAGTGAATGTTTAATTAACACGTGCTTAATTTAAATGAATAATGCTATGTTAAACAAAATAAGTTGAAAGTCCCTAATTAATGACCATAAAGACCGAATCTATATGGATGAGGAACTTTGAGTGTTGACTCTTGAGTATAAGTAATAAAACCAAATATAAGTCAGAAAATCTACTTAGTTAAAGGCCTTGGAATTCGATTATAAAATTAAGCACCAAGAGGAATGGAAATTTCATGTGATATGGGAAAAATGTATTAAAATTCTGATTTGAGTATTTTGTTAAATTAGGACAAGGTAACTAGGGTGGGATCATATAGCTGTATCAAATTTTTAAGAATTTAAGATTTACTTGGCAGCGTAATGTAAGCCTCACTAGCACACTCTAGTTATTGTAAATCAGGTTAGATAAATATTAAATATGTAGCACTTAATCCATGGGCAAGGAGCTGAAATTTAAATGGATGTGTATCTAGCTGAATTCTGTCAATTAAGGACAATTGGTATATTAACTCAAGTAAGAAATTAATCCAGTGTAGGAGCTTGGAAACCGAGCACAGATTAAAAATGAAAAGCATGAAAATTTGTTAATGAATTATAGGAATGGCATGGAACCAATTCTGATTTGTCACACCTGTATTTTAGGTTCACATAACCGTTAATTGTGGGCTAAATTGCTACTGTCTAATTTATGCTGAGCACGCAAGGTATGTGTTAGGCGGTATTACCTGATGTGACTATTGACTAGTGTATGGATTGTGAATTGTTGCTCACATGTGCCTTACGATTATTCTGCCATAAATGATGAAATTATTCTGCCTATGGAAATGTTATGATTATGGAAACTTTGTTATGAAAAGAAAGAATGGCTTGGCAGTATGGCATCCAATGTACATGAAGTATATGTTATGAAATGATGATATATGCATGCACCGTACATCATACCGCACTTGTCTTTCTGTTTGTGTGTGACAGCATAGCATGGCATGCATGTACCAAATTCATGTTAGTCTTGAGTCTTAGAATAGTTATCTACAGGATCATGTGATTGAGCACGCATCATATAGGCATCCCTTGATATCAAGGTACTGGGACAGTTGGCGTCAATCCGCATAGGCCACAGTGGAATTCCCCAAATGATGGTGTCGTGCATGGAATTTCCAATGTGATGGCACGCGCACAACGGTGCTATGAGCGTGATGAAGGCGTTATATACGCAATATGATATATGATGAAAAGGATATAAGATGAAAAGGTTATGATGAAAAGGATTTCATGTTTGAAGCGACTGTTTATAATTTTGTGCCTAGTTTAATACTGTTGCATTATTGGTTTTGTTGCCACACTACTGGGATTTCTCTCACCCCTTTGGGGCTGCTATTTTTACAAAATGGCAGGAGGACGTAAAAGCTTTTGAGGACTTGGATATTTGCTGTTGGCTTCTACTGTTTTGGGCATGCTGCTATTGATGTGATATTTTATGGATGACTGTTTTGGGCAAGCTTTTACTACTGTGAACTATGATTTTATTATTGCATTACGATTTTATGACCAGCAAGTATTATGGAAACAGATGTTGAAACGTTTGCGAAAAGGATTTTGACATGTTATCTAAATGCTGAGTTTTGAAAAGTCTTTGCGAGCACTTTGTAAGTTGTCGTACTGGGGCTACGAACCTCCGATTTCCTTATAATTTATGTGCACGCGTAGCCCCAGGTGTCTAGTTTCATTATATATAAACCTTGCAAAGAAATTCTGAAAGCTCTATTTATTATGAATTTTACCAGCCAGGACGTTTGTGATATTTTCACTGTTTTATCTCTTATTTTGCGAGTTATGTTTTGAGGAGCAAACGAACTCCAAATCACTATTATTTTATATGAACGTGAAGCCCCAGATGTCTAGTTTCCATATTACAAAGAATATTTTTTTGAATCGTTGAACTGGATTTTATACGAATTTTTAAAGACAGAAAGGTCTATCAGGAAATTTATATTTTTAGTAAGTTTAAGAAATTTTGCGTACTCTGATTTTTGTAATTAACCAGATCTCCTCTTTAGTTTTAATTGGCAATGTAAAAGCGATTTTTTTTTCAGTCTCTAAAATAATATTAAAGAACTCTAATTCCGCTTAGCAAACAACTCTCTTGGAGGCCTACAAGAGAGAGTGTTACACTAATACAATGAGCGGCTCATGCCAAATCTTGCAGCTTGGGGGTTCATGAATGAATCGAATCAACACCCGAAAGAGAGGGATTCCAGAGACTGTGCTGGTATGAGACGGTACAGTTAGGAATAACTTATAAGAATTAATTGGTACTACCTATACTAACAAGATGCATCTTCTTTTCGGTAGCCCAGAACGAAAGAACTCCACAGTTAAGTGTGTTTGACTTGGAGCAATTCTGGGATGGGTGACCTCCTGGGAAGTTTTCCCGGGAAGTGTGCGAGTGAGGAAAAAGCACACTGAAAAGTCTCATGTTAGTATGTGGGGATAATCATTGATTCTTGAAGCTGCTGGGCGTTACAAGTGGTATCAGAGCAGGGCCTCTCTTTCAGTATGGTGTGGTTCGAGGACGAACCAGGCGGAACCTGGTGGGCATGTAACATCCCAAGAGCTGGCAAGGGCAGGGAGTGATCGCCGGTGCGAAAGGGACGAACAATGAGTGGCGCATGCCAAATCTTGCAGCTTGGGGGTTCATGAATGAATCGAATCAACACCCGAAAGAGAGGGATTCCAGAGACTGTGCTGGTATGGGACGGTACAGTTAGGAATGACTTATAAGAATTAATTGGTACTACCTATACTAACAAGATGCATCTTCTTTTCGGTAGCCCAGAACAAAAGAACTCCACAGTTAAGCGTGCTTGACTTGGAGCAATTCTGGGATGGGTGACCTCCTGGGAAGTTTTCCCGAGAAGTGTGCGAGTGAGGAAAAAGAACACTGAAAAGTCTCGTGTTAGTATGTGGGTATAGTCATTGATTCTTGAAGCTGCCGGGAGTTACAGAAAGTTTGAATTCAAATGTTTGAAATTTGAATTTGAATTGGCTATGAAAAGTTGTTTCATAACAAAAGGATAAGATGAGATCTTGTTGGAACATATCAGGAGGAAATCTTTTGGACATAATCCAAGGATAATGGGGCGCTGATTTTGGCTAGATTTGATCATCAAAATCAGCTCCAGAAGATATGGTCTGTTGGGAGAATATTTGAGTGAGTTGATTTAAGTTTGAAATGCAACTAACTCAAATGTATCTGGTCACCTTTTAGGCTATATGGGGCGCACCATATAGCTGATTATATGATGATTCATGATCAGATTTCTGACTAGGTTTTGAACTTAGTCTCATGAGAATATTCTGGGATGTTGTTGGTAATTTTTGAAATGCAACAACTCCACTTATTCTCTCCCCATAGGGTGCCGCTTTGATCAGATTTTTGGGAGAAAAATCTGATTTGTTTTTGAAACTTAAAAGGCTTCTCTTGTGTGCTTAATGTGTAGTTAGTTCCTCCTTAGGTGTTTGTGAAAAGCCAAGCTTTTCTCTACTCATCTATGCGCCCCCTTGTGAGGTTTTCTCTTAGAACACTTCACTCTTCTAAACACTTTTACCTAGCCTCCTGCATCACACATTGAGCGCATAGCAAGCCTTTTTGTGGTGATCAATCGACGGCCTTACTGGAAGGAGTTCCTGTATCTAGACGCGGGTGTTGTGGATCAACGCGGGTGCTGAAGTGTCTATCAAGAAGGATAGGACACAAGCTCATCTGATTGGTGGGCCTAGCAAGGCCAAGGGTAAGGGTAAGGATAAAGGTAAGGAGCCTGCTAAAGGTGACTCCCGTAAGCCCAAAGGAAAATCCAAGAAGAAGAAGGGCAACAAGAAGGGTAAGAAAGCATCCAAGGACAAAGGCGATGCTGAGTGCTTCCATTGTGGCAAGAAAGGCCATTGGAAGAGGAATTGTCCAGACTACCTGAAGAGTGTGAAGGACAAGAAGCATGGTGATGCTTCTGCCTCAGGTACTTTCATGATTGAGATAAATTATTCTTGTGCTAATCCGACTTCATGGGTATTGGATACCGGTTGTGGTTCTCATATCTGCAATATGTTGCAGGTGCTTAGGAGCCCAAGGAGATTGGAGAGAAACGAGGTGGATCTTCGCGTTGGCAATGGAGCAAGGGTTGCTGCTCATTCTGTTGGAGATGCCGACCTTATTTTGCCTACGGGCCTTTTATTGCATTTGAATAATTGTCTTTTATGTTTCGAACATTTCTAGAAACATTATTTCTATTTCTTGTTTAGAACAAGATGGTTTTACTTTTAGTATTAAGAATGGTACATTTTCTATCATTTTGAATGATATTGTTTATGGTACTGCTTCATTAATAAATGGATTGTATGTTCTGGAAATGGGAACTGAAGTGCTCAATGTAGCTGTGAAACGACTTAGGATAAATAATCAATCTTATCTTTGGCATTATAGACTAGGGCACATAAACGAAACAAGATTGTCTAGGATGCATGCAGATGGATACCTAGATTCCATGGATTTGGAATCCTATGGACAATGTGAATCTTGTCTAGCTGGGAAAATGACTTGTCACAAGCCCAAGGGGTTTGAGAGTCATAGGGCTAGTGAGTTATTAGAACTCATTCACACTGATGTTTGTGGGCCAATGTCTATAGAGGCTAGAGGAGGATACTCCTATTTCATTATCTTTACTGATGACAAATCAAGATTTGGGAACGTGTACCTAATGAGATATAAATCCGAAGCCTTTGAAAAGTTCAAGGAGTTTAGGAATGAAGTAGAGAAACAACGTGGCAAGATGATTAAGACATTACGATCAGATCGTGGTGGTGAATATCTGAGCCATGAGTTTCAGGATTATCGGAGAGAAAATGAAATTCTCTCGCAGTTTACTGCACCTTACACACCACACCAAAATGGTGTCTCCGAAAGAAGAAACAGGACCTTGTTAGACATGGTAAGGTCTATGATGAGTGAGACTCAACTTCCAAAATCGTTTTGGGGATATGCCCTAGACACAGCGGCATACCTTCTAAATAGGGTACCATCTAAATCTGTTCAGACCACACCATATGAGATATGGAATGGTAAGAGACCCAACCTGAGTTACCTTAGGGTATGGGGATCGCTAGCTTATGTCAAAGCGTTGGCATCAGACAAGCTTAGTGCTAAGAGTACTAAATGTCTATTTGTGGGGTATCCCAAAGGTACTAAGGGATATTACTTTTACTCCATGGATGAACACAAAGTGTTTGTGTCAAAGAATGCTGAGTTCCTTGAGAAGGATTTGATCTCTCAAGGAGCCAGTGGGAGTAAGATTGATCTTGAAGAAGTTCAAGAACCACATGAACAGATTGAGGAACCCAAGTCTGCTCCGCAGGCGACGTTCTCCAATGGAGAAGTAAACTCACGACTCCGTAGGTCAACGAGGGGCATCCATCCACCTGAGAGGTATGGGTTTGTGATTGAGAATCAGCAAACCGTCGAGGATGATGAACCAAGTAACTACGAAGAGGAAGTCAAGGATGTTGACTCTTCTAGATGGCTTGAAGCCATGGAATCTGAAATGGATTCGATGTATCAAAACAAGGTATGGACCTTGGTTCCTAAACCGCAAGGAATAGTTCCTATTGGTAGCAAATGGGTCTTTAAAAGAAAGACTGATGCAGATGGCAACGTTCAGACCTACAAAGCTAGGTTGGTTGCGAAAGGGTATCGTCAAAGACAAGGAGTTGACTATGATGAGACTTTCTCACCTGTTGCCATGATCAAATCTATTAGGATCACACTTGCAATAGCGACATATCACGACTATGAAATTTGGCAAATGGATGTCAAGACCGCCTTCTTGAATGGGTTCTTGAAAGAGGATGTGTACATGACACAACCTGAAAGATTTGAAATCAAAGATCAGGAGCATATGGTATGCAAACTTCAAAGGTCGATATATGGGCTAAAGCAAGCATCAAGGAGTTGGAATATTCGCTTTGATGAAGTCGTTAAGAGTAACGGTTTTATCAAGAACGAGGATGAACCTTGTGTTTACAAGAAGGTTAGTGGGAGTAATGTCGTCTTCCTAGTACTTTATGTAGATGACATATTGTTAATAGGAAATGACATCCCTATATTACAAACAACGAAAGAGTGACTTTCAAAAAGCTTCACCATGAAGGATTTGGGAGAGGCGGCCTTTATACTTAGTATAAAAATATATAGAGATAGATCAAACAGGCTGCTGGGTTTATCTCAATCCACGTATATTGACAAGATGCTAAAGAGGTTTAGCATGGAAGGGTCGAAAAAGGGTTTTCTTCCCGTCAGCCATGGGGTACATCTTTCAAAGGCCATGTGTCCTAAGTCACAGGCTGAGAAGGATCGCATGAGTGGAATTCCATACGCTTCGGCTATTGGATCCATCATGTATGCCATGATATGTACGAGACCAGATGTCTCATATGCTTTAAGCATTACGAGCAGATACCAGTCGGACCCTGGAGAGGGTCACTGGACGGCAGTCAAGACCATCCTTAAGTACTTAAGAAGAACTAAGGATGTGTTTCTAGTCTATGGTGGGGTTGATGAGCTAACAGTGAAAGGGTTCACTGATGCCAGCTTTCAGAGTGACAAAGATGACTGCAAGTCACAGTCAGGGTTCGTATTCACCTTAAATGGTGGGGCAGTATCTTGGAAGAGTTCCAAGCAGGAGACAACAGCAGATTCAACGACAGAAGCTGAATATATAGCTGCTTCAGAAGCGGCTAAGGAGGCCGTGTGGATCAAGTAGTTCATATCTGAACTTAGGGTGGTTCCAAGCGTGGATGAGCCCATACAGTTGTTGTGCGACAACACTAGAGCCATTGCGCAGTCAAAGGAACGTAGGTCTCATCAAAGATCTAAGCACGTGCTCCACAGATATCACCTGATTAGAGAAATCATTGATAGGATGGATGTAAAGATGGATTATGTTCCCACAGATGATAACCTGGCCGATTCTCTGACAAAGGCTGTTTCTCAGAGAAAACATGATAGTCATTATGAGGCTTTGGGTATACGACTTAGGTCTGATTGGCTCTAGGCCAAGTGGGAGCTTGTTAGTATATGGATGTCCTAGAGACAATCTTTTGATTAGATTAGGATATATGTAGACCTTTTATATTGTCGCAAATAAAAGAACTATTTATCCTGTTTCATATTTTGTCTCAATATCACTATTAATATTTATATGAGTAACTAGATAAACCCCTTGGAATAAAATAGGTATCTCTTGAGTATCTGTGATGAGATCACGATCATGAGGATTCAAGGATACTGCATGTTTATTCCTAATTTTATGTTCCTAGTCTAGAGACACTGAGAATGGGGATCAGTGATCTCGGGTAAGACTAGCACGACTTATCTACTTGTATTTGGATGCAAGGTAAAGACCTCATGAGCTACAGATATGGAGATGTCTTAGCTAAAGTCGTGGGTGGACCTATAAGGGTATAGCTCGCATTGAACAGACCCACAAAGAGACTCTATGAGGACCTCTCACGGAGAGTATAATTAGAATAGTCTCTTTATTTTTGGGTATGTCTTTCCTAAGATCAGAAGTTATTACCTAGGTTGTGTTTTAGAAGGCATGCTTTGATTGTGCACCTCGTCTGCCTGAAACATGGAGACTCGTAGGTATACTGTTGGGCTTGTCCTGAAAGAACACAGGGCTAGGGTGATAAGCTGAAGGAATTCGTCAAATCTCTGTGAGAGATTAGGTTATCTGTAAACCGGAGAAATCGGGATGACATTTACAGGGACTCGGGAATCTATGCATAGTAAAAGAGATCATGAGATGATCTGCCTTTAGAGTCTGTAAATTGAAGATTCCCTATTTCGAATAAAGCTTACCCTAAACCGCAGGGGTTGATACGCTTCCTTACCCTAGGTTTCATGGGAAGGTAACCGAAATGAAAGGAAATATATACGGAAACCAAATATGTGTAATAGGATGATCAAGTCATTAATCTAACTAGTTCTGGGGCAACAAAGCATTGCTAGTGCTCTGTGTTGTCATTAGATGGGTTGTGGGCTTATTGGGCTCAAGCCCATTTATGTCAGTGACTATGTTGGACCTAATGGGTCACACACTAACACCTAATTGTCTAGATGCTCTAGCATTAAAGGTATTGGGCCTAACAATTGTTATTAGCCCAAGAAGTAGTTTGGAACTCCACACATAGGGTGGAGGGCGCATGGATCAAAGTAATGGGCTTGGATAGTCCAAGACATTACTAATTAATTTAATTAGTTAAATTAATTACCAAATGTTTAAATTTTGAATTTTGAATTTGAAATTTGAAATTTGAATTTTAAATTTGAATTTTGAAATTCGAATTTTGAATTTGGAATTTGAAATTTGAAATTTGAAATTTGAATTTTGAATTTTGAAATTGGAATTTTGAATTTGAATTTTGAAATTTGAAATTTGAAATTGAATTTAGAATTTGAATTTGAATTCAAAATTTAAGTGTTTGAAAGTTTGAATTCAAATGTTTGAAATTCGAATTTGAATTGGCTATGAAAAGTTGTTTCATAAAAAAAGGATAAGATGAGATCTTGTTGGAACATATCAGGAGGAGATCTTTTGGACATAATCCAAGGATAATGGGGTGCTATTTTTGGCTAGATTTGATCATCAAAATCAGCTCCAGAAGATACGGTCTGTTGGGAGAATATTTGAGTGAGTTGATTTAAGTTTGAAATGCAACTAACTCAAATGTATCCGGTCACCTTTTAGGCTATATGGGGCGCACCATATAGCTGATTATATGATGATTCATGATCAGATTTCTGACTAGGTTTTGAACTTAGTCTCATGAGAATATTCTGGGATGCTGTTGCCAATTTTTGAAATGCAACAACTCCACTTATTCTCTCCCCATAGGGCGCCACTTTGATCAGATTTTTGGGAGAAAAATCTGATTTGTTTTTGAAACTTAAAAGGCTCCTCTTGTGTGCTTAATGTGTAGTTAGTTCCTCCTTAGGTTTTTGTGAAAAGCCAAGCCTTTCTCTACTCATCTATGCGCCCCCTTGTGAGGTTTTCTCTTAAAACACTTCACTCTTCTAATCACTTTTACCTAGCCTCCTGCATCACACACTGAGCGCATAGCAAGCCTTTTTGTGGTGATCAATCGGCGACCATACTGGAAGGAGTTCTTGTATCTAGACGCGGGTGGTGTGGATCAACGTTAGAGGGTCTGAACCCTTCAGACCTACCTTGAACATCTTGAGTTTTCACGAACAAGGTATGACATACGTCTTAAAGTATGTATCTTGATATGCATGTGTGTTCCGCTTGCGAAAAATTTTGTTTTTCCCTCACGCATGTTTCGGCCTTCAAGGCCAATTCTACTTTCAATAGATTGGTTCAGGGCTCGATGTCTGTTGACGAGTACCTGGCCAAGTTCAATGAACTTGTGAAGTTCGGACACTTTCGGATGGCGGTGCCCACTCCGACCTTTTTGGCTGCTAAGTTCCGCAGGGGACTTAGTGAGGTGATTGCAGAGCATATTGCTAGAGCTGCTTCGAGGGATTTTGGTACACTGGTTCAGCAGTGTAAGAACATTGAGGATGTCTGCATTACGAGCAGGCCAAGAGGGCCAAGGTTGATGAGAACAAGGGAACAAGTGGTTCCACTTCCTGGAAAGACAGGAAGTTTGCTGGGAAGAGCAAAGGTAAACAGTTGGCGACTAGGCAGGCGTCTGGTCAGTTCAAGAGGACTGCTTCACAGTAGGGGAGCTTTGTTAGGCCTCCTTTCACTCCGAGATGTGCGGGGTGCGGAAAGGAGCATGCTGGTCGTTGTGCTTCGGGTCAGCTGATCTGCTTCCAGTGTGGCAAGGAGGGCCACTTTTCTAGAGACTGTCCGTCGTCGATAGCGAGGGCTGCTGCAATTCAGACAGTTCCTCTTCAGATGGTTCCGATGGCACCTACTTCGGCACCTGCAATGCCACCTGCTACTGGACGTGTGTACACGTTGGATCGCCAGTAGTCGGATAGAGCTCTGAACCTTGTCAGAGGTACTGTGTCCATTGGTGATTCATCAGTTGATGTTTTGTTTGATTCCGAGGCTACGCACTCATTTATTGCAACCCCGATTGCTTTGGGGCTTGAGTTGCCAGTGTTGTGCTTTCTCCACCGTTGCAGGTGACTACCGCCACCGGAGAAATATGTGATTCTACCACTGTACATCGTGATGTAGCATTTCAGTGGGACGGCCGTGAGTTCTCGGTAGATCTGATAGGATTGCCGATGGCCAACTTGGAGATTATTCTGGGCATGGATTGGTTGTCCAGAAACTGTGCATTGATTGATTGTTGTGCCAAGAGAGTGGTGATGTCTCTGTGTGATTCCATAGCTAGTTCCTCGCCATATATTTCAGTGCTGCAGGCTAGGAGAGCTTTGCGAGCAGGGGTATTTGGGTATGTCATGTTGGGAGGTTTGGTGAGTGAGAAACAGGAGGATATCACTGGCATTCCTATGGTGGGGGAGTTCCTTGAGGTGTTTCTTGAGGAGATTCCTGAGTTTCCGTCACAGAGGGAGATAGAGTTCTCCATTGACTTATTGCCTGGTGTGGGGCCGATTTCATTAGCTCCATATCGGATGTCGCCACCGGAGTTGGCTGAGCTGAAGAAGCATATTGAGGAACTTTCAGCGAAAGATTTCATTCGGCCGAGTGTGTCTCCTTGGGGAGCACCGGTCATCTTTGTGAAGAAGAAAGATGGGACAATGCGATTGTGCACCGATTACAGGCAGATGAACAAGGTGACGATCAAGAACAAGTATCCCCTTCCGCGTATTGATGATTTGCTGGATCAGCTCAGGGGTGCTTGTGTGTATTCGAAGATTGACCTCCGGTCCAGATACCATCAGATTCGGGTGAAGCCGGAGGATGTCCCCAAGACCGTGTTTCGTTCGCGATACGGTCACTTTGAGTATTTGGTGATTCCTTTTGGACTCACAAATGCACCCGCAGTGTTCATGGATTACATGAACAGGATTTTCCAGCCGTACCTAGATCCGTTTGTGATCGTCTTCATTGAAGACATTTTGATTTACTCCAAGAAGGAGGAGGAGCATGCTGAGCATCTGAGGATTGTTTTGCAAGTGCTGAAGGAGAAGAAGCTTTATGCAAAGCCTTCGAAATGTGAGTTTTGGCTCAAGTCTGTGAAGTTTCTTGGGCATGTGATTTCTGCAGAGGGAGTTACAGTGGATCCGAACAAGATTGAGGCCGTGCTAGATTGGGAGAGGCCCAAGACGGTTATTGAAGTGAGGAGCTTTCTGGATTTGGCAGGTTACTATCAGAGGTTCATTAAGGGATTCTCCACCATGGTTTTGCCATTGACTCGCCTTACCCGGAAGGAGACTCCGTTTGTTTGGACTCACGAGTGTGAGGAATGTTTTCAGGAGTTGAAGGAGCGATTGACTACCGCACCTGTGTTGATCTTTCTTGATTCTGATGAGCAAATTAAGCTTTACATCAACGCCTCCGGGAAGGGACTTGGTTGTGTGTTGATGCAGTTGGGCAAGGTGATTGCCTATGCTTCGAGGCAGTTGAAGCCTCATGAGGAGAACTACCCGACTCATGATTTGGAGGTGGCGGCTGTTGTATTTGCTTTCAAGATTTGGAGGCATTACCTGTTTGGTATGAATTTTGCGGTGTTCAGTGACCATAAGAGCTTGAAGTATCTGTTTGATTAGAAGGAGCTGAACATGAGACAGCGGAGATGGATGGAGTATCTGAAGGACTTCGACTTTGAGTGGAAGTACCATCCTGGCAAGGCCAATGTGGTAGCTGATGCTTTGAGTCGGAAATCCGTGAGTCTATCCAGTTTGACCATGGGGGATTACTATATCATTGAGCAGTTTCGAGATTTGACAGTGACTTCCTTGTTTGGGGGTGCACTTCTCGAGATGGAGACTGTGAGAGTAGAGAAAGAGATCATGGAAAAGATTAAAGAGGCACAAGTGCAGAGAGAGTGCCTTGATTATGTGAAGAATCAGGATGGCGTGTCCTGGAATGAGGATGGACTTCTGTTGTTTCAGAAGCGAGTTGTAATTCCTCGAGGTCCTTTGACCGAAGAGGTTATGGCCCATAAAGGCCAGTTTATGGTCCACCCTAGTGCGACTAAGATGTACCAAGAATTGAAGAGAAATTTCTGGTGGCCGGGTAAGAAGAAGGACATAGCTGTTTATGTGTCCAAGTGTTTGATTTTCTAGAAGATGAAGATAGAACACCAGAAGTCGTCTGGTAAGCTTCAACCTCTAGAGATTCCGGAATGGAAGTGGGAGAGCATTTCCATGGACTTCGTTGTGGGTTTTCCAAAGACTCAGATTAGTTGTGACTCTATTTGGGTCATCGTGGACAGATTGACGAAGTCTGCCCATTTTCTTCCAGTGAAGGTGAGCTTCACTACAGAGCAGTTAGCCAAACTGTATGTTCACGAGATCGTGAGGCTTCACGGGGTGCCCGAGAGTATCATTAGTGATAGGGACCCGAAGTTCACATCTCGGTTCTGGGAGGCGCTGCAGGAGTCTTTTGGTACGCAGTTGAGACTGAGTATAACCTATCACCCTCAGACTGATGGACAGACTGAGCGAACCATCCAGACATTGGAGGACATGTTGAGGGCTTGCACGTTGGAGCAGGGTTCAACATGGGATATGTACGTTCCGTTGGTTGAATTTTCGTATAACAACAGTTTCCATGCTAGCCTGGGCATGGCACCCTACGAGGCGTTGTATGGTAGGAGGTGTCGGACTCCTACCTGTTGGTCTGAGGTTGGAGATAGAGAGTTGTTTGGCTTAGACTTTGTCCAAGATACCACCCTGCAGATCCAGATGATCAGGGAAAAGTTGAAGGAGGCGCAGAATCGCCAGAAGAGCTACTATGATGTTAAGCATCGTCCACTGGAGTTCAGTGAGGGTGAGCACGTGTTTGTGAGACTTTCACCTGTCACCGATGTTGGACGAGCACTCGGAGTGAGGAAGCTGAGCCCGCGGTTTATTGGACCCTATCAGATTCTTGGTGGAGTAGGACCTGTTGCCTACCGGCTTGTCTTGCCTCCGAACTTGGCCAACATCCACGACGTGTTTCACGTGTCTCAGCTACGGAAGTATGTAGCGGATCCTTCGCACGTGGTGCAACCAGATGATGTGGAGGTTCAGGAGAACTTGAAAACTTTCGTCGAACCACTCCGAATTCTCGATCGAGGCGAGAAGCAGCTGAGGAGCAAGATCATTCCGATGGTCAAAGTGCAATGGACAGGAAGAACTCCTGAGGAGTGTACCTAAGAGCGAGAGCATGAGCTTCTCCGGCAGTATCCCGACTTCAGAGACATGTATATTCTGATTTTGAGGACAAAATCCTTAAAAAGGTGGGGTGAATGTAAGAACCTGCACCGTTAATTAAGGAATTTAATTAATTAATTATGAGAAATTAGGAAATGATTCCATAATTGACCCTAATAATTAATATGAGGCTTAGATAAATATAGAGAGTGGTTAATAATGCTGAAAGTCGCTTTTCGGACGAAAAGTGCAGATACCGGTTCTGTTACTCGGTATAAATGCGTACCGAAAAAGTATCCTGGAAAATTATAAAAAGTACATGATAATTACTAGAATAATATATAGGACTTGGAAAACGAGTTTCAAGTTAAAATAATGAGAATTGGTGTCTGAACTGACACCGGCTTGGTAAAAGCGCGTACCGAAAAGGTGCTCCGAAAAATATAAGAAAAATATAATAATTCTTGTATAATTGAGTAGGTTAAGAATCCTGAGTTTGGGATTAAAATGCTAAGCGTAGCAATTAATGTTAATACTGTGTGTTTAATTCTTAAGTGGCCTATATATAGGACTTTTGCACAAAACCCTAGGCCATATTGTTGCCTTTACGTGAGTTTTTGCTGAGCCTTGTAGTCAGCCATCCATTGCCACCTTCTCCTCCATTTTGGGAGCCAAGGAGCCTCTTTTCTTCTTGGTTTCTTCTCCAAAATACCTTGGGCTTATGAGAGCTTGCATGGTGAGGGAGTGTGAGTGTGCATTCTGAGTTTTCAGCCACTGTTCATACAGAGGTGTTGTATAGGTTTGTGGACCCTAGTTTGATGAAGTGGTACTTCTGTAATAAATTATCTAAGTCAGAACCTAAGTGGTTAAGGGCTTGTGGCTTTGTGTGAAGCCTTAAGACATAATTCGTAAAAGGAAAACGTAGTCTTTATATTTATGCTTATGAGCTATGAATATTGATATGCTTGCTGGTCCTAAATCAGATTGTGATCTGCTGTGTGTTGGACTTGAGCTGTGGACTCTTGGCTTGGATAGCTAGCTTGCAAGGTAAGCTTTCGTGTCCTCGGTTTAGCCATGTTGTGGTTCCACCATGTCCCATAGGGATCTGGTTATATGCATATTGTGTTATATGCTTTGAATATTTGAAATGTTGTTGAGCTTTATGTGTAATGGCTTTTAATATGCATGTGTTGTTCCATCTTGATGGTAAGCCTGAGTATGTAGCGTCATACAAAACGGTGATCCGGGATGGATGCAAGTAGCGTCTTGCACTATTTGTGGGTATTAGACGTATATAAATCCTTCATTTCTCTGGCCAGTAGAATAGTATTGACACACATGACATGATTATCTGCTACATTGCACTGTTTTGGAAATGATATTAAACTGTTTTTGAACTTATATTGCACATGTAAGCGAGCTTGGGGTGGAAGATCCTTGAGGATCACTTGTCTTACTGAGATTTCTTTTTAGAGATCTCACTCCACGTTTGGGGCACCATTTTCAGGTTCAGGTAATTTGGGGGCTGATACCTCTGGCGGCAGGAGGCCGGAGCTTAGCTGTTTATGATATTGCTGTTTATCTGCTGGATATGATGTTGTTTATGTTTTCTGCCATTTATTATTATGTTGCTAATGATGAGACTATGTTGGGCTTGTTGCCGTATTTGTGTGAGCATGGGGATTATCCATGCCACGTGATGGTAGTACTTTTAGTTAGAGTTGTATAAACTGTTAGTTTGTCTGGTCTACGTTTTGTAGTTTCGGGACTAGAGACATATTTATGCTGTTTAATGAATGATGTATTTCAGTTAGTTGTCTTTGCAATACTTATATACAGGCAATGTTTTAGTAATTGATTAATAAGCAAGTTGGTAATGATTAATGACATCATAATTGAAATGAAAAAGATATTCCGCATTTTTAAATTAAGCGTAGCTTAACATGTTAACAAATCGGATATATACGAGGTGTTACAGTGAGCATGGGGATTGTCCATACTGCATTGATTTGACTATGTCTTGTCTTTAGATTCGAGTTGTAACCATGTATTAGGATTATGTCCGGACTACGTGTTGTAGTTCCGTGATTTTAGATACTCACTGCTATTTATTTTATGAGGTATTTTCAGTTAGTTGTCTCTTGCAATATTATACAGGCGATGTTTTATGAAAATGATTAAGTAATCAACTTGGCTAAGTATAACGACGTCATAATTGAAAAGAAAAAGATATTTCGCATTTTTAAATTAATCGTGGCTTAATACGATGACATTTTAACAAACTGGATGCATACGGGGTGTTACAAGCAGTAGAAGGTCCACAATTATAGTCTAAGAAATAGCGTGGAGGATTATGAGACCGCGAAGACCTACAAGTTGTCTCTGGTGCAGGTGTGGTTGAAGAAAGCTGGCTCTCTGATGGGGTCATGGAATGAAGAAATACTGTGTTCATCTTGTTGTATGGGTGGTGGAGCTAAGGGGTCAGACAAGTCAGGTAGGATCTCAAGCCTAAGCAGAGGCTCAAGGTCTAGTGCCAATGGTGGAGGTTTATCAGCAGACTGATCGAGGGTGTTGAAATGGGAAGCTGCTCTCGTAGAACACAACGTTATGTGGTCTATATGACTATATGTAATAGATCGAATTTGCCTGATGTAAGTCGAGCCAAAGGTCCTTATTAGGTTGGCTGACTTATTCACACACTTAATAAAGTGTGTCAGTATACAAAGCCGGCTTGAACGCTTCCAGAGTTAAATAATGGGCCATGTTATTAGGCCAAAACATTAACCTTCTCTTATTTTAATCCTGCACTTTTATTGGTTCATTGGGTCAAGTCATTTGATGTACTTTAATTAAAAAGTTATTTTTTTTTTTGAAAAAAAAAATCTAAAAATATTAGTGTAACGTTATGTAGAAAAGTAGGGTTGTCAAAAGTATATTGATTATTAATTGAGATTTCACGTACTACTATGGAATAACATGTTAACGTATCATTTAAATAGTTTAATTATAATTTTAACATCAAGTGTACGAAAGTTTAACTTCAGATAATGTCGACCATAAAAAGTTTAATCTTTCACTCTGGTTAAAAATTTATCAATCAGGAAAAAGAGATCACGGTGGCTACAGAGTACAAGAATTTCTTTATCCCACCGACTCTGTATAAAGAGTCAGAAAGTCATTCTTCAATTGCTTTGTACTGCACCACTTGTCTTAATTTAATTGGCTTAACGTGTTCAAAGAGAAAACACCTCTGAAGTACTTGGAGCACGTGTAATATGCCTTGTTTTGCCCAGATGATACTGAAAGTAAAATGGCCTTGAAGGCCGTAGCATCTGAGAGGGAAAAACAAATTTTTCATATGCAGAATTACACATGCAATCAAGAATCATGCTTTATGGCATGTGATATTACCTTTGTTTGTGAGTTCAAAACTCCAAGATGATCAGTGTTAGGTTTGAAGGGTTCAAACCCTCTAACGTTGATCCACACCACCCACGTCAAGATGCATGAACGCTTTCTTGAAAGCCACAAATTGACCACCACAGAGAGGCTTGCTATGCACTTAATAGGTGAAGAAGGAGGCTAGGTATATGTGTTTAGAAGAGTGAAGTCTCCAGCATGAAAACTTCACAAGACTGGGAATGGTATATAGAAGAATTGGCTAGGTTCTTTTGAAAAACCTTAAGGAGGAACTCACCAACTAGGTGCACAAGAGAGGGAGAGAATTAGTATCTCAAATCAGAATTTTTACTTTACTTATAATGAAAGTGGCGCACAAGTGAGTGAGACAAAGGTGGAGTTGTTGCAATTCAAAAATCCCAACAACCTCCCCTTTGAATCCTCATAAGACTAGGTCTTTATGTAGTCAAAATTCTGAACCAATGGTCATCATATGATCACCAATTCATGCGCCCCTATTCAGCCCAAAAAGGGTCCAAATACATTTGAGCTGTTGCATTCAAGTTTGAACCAACTAGCTCACTGATTCTCTCAACAACCAAATCTGATTGGAGCTTGTTTGTTTGACAAGATGACAATCATCTCCCACCAAAATGGCGCCCCAAATCAGCCCTTGGAGATCTCCATAGATCTGCTATTGATACAAGGGATTTGTTCCAACAAGATCTCATCTTATCCTTTTGTTATGAAACAACTTTTCATAGCCAATTCAAATTCGAATTCAAACATTTAAATTCAAACGTTCAAACATTTAAATTCTAAATTCAAATTCAAATTTCAAATTCAAAATTCAAATTCAAATTTCAAATTACAAATTCAAATTTCAAAATTCAAATTCAAAATTCAAAATTCAAAATTCAAATTTCAAATTTCAAATTCAAAATTCGAATTTCAAAATTCAAATTCAAAATTCAAATTTCAAAATTCAAAATTCAAATTCAAAATTCAAAATTTAAATATTTGATAATTAATTTAACTAATTAAATTAATTAGTAATGTCTTGGACCATCCAAGCCCACTAACAATACCATGCGCCATCTCCCTCTTAAGTGGGCTTCCAAACTTCATCTTGGGCTAACAACCATTATTAGGCCCAATACCTTTAATGCTATATCATCATGACATTAAGGTGTTAGTGTGTGATTCATTAGGTCCAACATAGCCATTGACATAAATGGGCTCGGGCCCAACAAGCCCACAACCCATTTAATGACAACACATAGCACTAGCAATGCTTTGTTGCCTCAGAGCTAGATAGATTAATGACTTGATCATCCTATTACACATATTTGGTTGCCGTATGTATTTCTTTTCGTCTCGGTTACCTTCCCATAAAACCTAGGGTAAGGAAGCGTATCAACCCTTGCGGTTTAGGGTAAGCTTTATTCGAAATAGGGAATCTTCAATTTACTGACTCTAAAGGCAGATCATCTCATGATCTCTTTTATGCATAGATTCTCGAGTCCCTGTAAATGTCATCCCGATTTCTCCGATTTACAGATAACCTAATCTCTCACAGAGATTTGACGAATTCCTTCAGCTTATCACCCTAGCCCTGTGCTCTTTCAGGACAAGCCCAACAATATACCTATGAGTCTCCATGTTTCAGGCAGACGAGGTATACATTCAAAGCATGCCTTCTAGAACACAGTCTAGGTAATAACTTCTGGTCTAAGGAAAGACATACCCAAATATAAAGAGACTACTCTAATGATACTCTCTGTGAGATTTCCTCATAGAGTCTCTTTTGTGGGTCTGTTCAGTGCGAGCTATACCCTTATAGATCCACCCACGACTTTAGCTAAGACATCTCCATATCTGTAGCTCATAAGGTCTTTACCTTGCATCCGAATACAAGTAGATAATTCGTGCTAGTCTTACCCGAGATCACTGATCCCCATTCTCAGTGTCTCTAGACTAGGAACATAAAATTAGGAATAAATATCCAGTATCCTTGAATCCTCATGATCGTGATCTCATCACAGATATTCGAGAGATACCTATTTTGTTCCAAGGGGTTTATCCAGTTACTCATATAAAATATTAACAGTAATATTGAGACAAAATATGAAACAGGATAAATAGTGCTTTTATTTATTTGCGACAATACAAAAGTCCACATATGTCCTAATCTAATTAAAAGATTGTCTCTAGGACATCCATATACTAACAAGCTCTCACTTGGCCTAGAGCCAATCAGACCTAAGTCGTATACCCAAAGCCTCATAATGACTATCATGTTTTCTCTGAGAAACAGCCTTTGTCAGAGAATCGGCAAGGTTATCATCTGTGGGAATATAATCCATCTTTACATCTAACCTATCAATGATTTCTCTAATCAGGTGATATCTCCGGAGCACGTGCTTAGATCTTTGATGAGACCTAGGTTCCTTTAACTGCGCAATGGCTCCAGTGTTGTCGCAAAGAAACTGTATTGGCTCATCCACGCTTGGAACCACCCTAAGTTCAGATATGAACTTCTTGATCCACATGGCCTCCTTAGCTGCTTCTGAAGCAGCTATATATTCAGCTTTTGTCGTTGAATCTGCTGTTGTCTCCTGCTTGGAACTCTTCCAAGATACTGCCCCACCATTTAAGGTGAATACGAACCCTGACTGTGACTTGCAATCATCTTTGTCACTCTGAAAGCTGGCATCAGTGAACCCTTTCACTGTTAGCTCATCAACCCCACCATAGACCAGAAACACATTCTTAGTTCTTCTTAAGTATTTAAGGATGGTCTTAACTGCTGTCCAGTGACCCTCTCCAGGGTCCGACTGGTATCTGCTCGTAATGCTCAAAGCATATGAGACATCTGGTCTCGTACATATCATGGCATACATGATGGATCCAATAGCCGAAGCGTATGGAATTCCACTCATGCGATCATTCTCAGACTGTGAATTAGGACACATAGCCTTTGAAAGATGTACCCCATGACTGACGGGAAGAAAACCCCTTTTCGACCCTTCCATGCTAAACCTCTTTAGCATCTTGTCAACATACATGGATTGAGATAAACCCAGCAGCCTCTTGGATCTATCTCTATAGATCTTTATACCAAGTATAAAGGCTGCTTCTCCCAAATCCTTCATGGTGAAGCTTTTTGAAAGCCACTCTTTCGTTATTTGTAATGTGGGGATGTCATTTCCTATTAACAATATGTCATCTACATAAAGTACCAGGAAGACGAGATTACTCCCACTAACCTTCTTGTAAACACAAGGTTCATCCTCGTTCTTGATAAAATCGTTACTCTTAACGACTTCATCAAAACGAATATTCCAACACCTTGATGCTTGCTTTAGCCCATATATCGATCATTGAAGTTTGCATACCATATGCTCCTGATCTTTGATTTCAAAGCCCTCAGGTTGTGTCATGTACACTTCCTCCTTCAAGAACCCATTCAAGAAGGCGATCTTGACATCCATTTGCCAAATTTCATAGTCGTGATATGCTGCTATTGCAAGCATGATCCTAATAGATTTGATGATGGCAACAGGCGAGAAAGTCTCATCATAGTCAACTCCTTGTCTTTGACGATACCCTTTCGAACCAACCTAGCTTTGTAGGTCTGAACGTTGCCATCTGCATCAGTCTTTCTTTTAAAGACCCATTTGTTACCGATAGGAACTATTCCTTGCGGTTTAGGAACCAAGATCGATACCTAGTTTTGATACATCGAATCCATTTCAGATTCCATGGCTTCAAGCCATCTAGAAGAGTCAACATCCTTGACTGCCTCTTCGTAGTTACTTGGTTCATCATCCTCGACAGTTTGCTGATTCTCAATCACAAACCCATACCTCTCAGGTGGATGGATGACCCTTGTTGACCTACGGAGTTGTGTGTTTACTACTCCATTGGATAACGTTGCCTGCGGAGCAGACTCGGGTTCCTCGATCTGTTCATGTGGTTCTTGAACTTCTTCAAGATCAATCTTACTCCCACTGGCTCCTTGAGAGATCAAATTCTTCTCAAGGAATTCAGCATTCTTTGACACAAACACCTTGTGTTCATCCATGGAGTAAAAGTAGTATCCCTTAGTACCTTTGGGATACCCCACAAATAGACATTTAGTACTCTTAGCACTAAGCTTGTCTGATGCCAATGCTTTCACATAAGCTGGCGATCCCCATACCCTGAGGTAACTCAGGTTGGGTCTCTTACCATTCCATATCTCATATGGTGTGGTATGAACAGATTTAGACGGTACCCTATTTAGAAGGTATGCCGCTGTGTCTAAGGCATATCCCCAAAACGATTTTCGAAGTTGAGTCTCACTCATCATAGACCTGACCATGTCTAACAAGGTCCTGTTTCTCCTTTCGGAGACACCATTTTGGTATGGTGTGTAAGGTGCAGGAAACTGCGAGAGAATTCCATTTTCTATAAGATAATCCTGAAACTCATGGCTCAGATATTCACCACCACGATCTGATCGTAATGTCTTAATCATCTTGCCACGCTGTTTCTCTACTTCATTCCTAAATTCCTTGAACTTTTCAAAGGCTTCGGATTTATATCTCATTAGGTACACGTACCTAAATCTTGATTTGTCATCAGTAAAGGTGATGAAATAGGAGTATCCTCCTTTAGCCTCTATAGACATTGGCCCACAAACATCAGTGTGAATGAGTTCTAATAACTCACTAGCCCTATGACTCTCAAGCCCTTTAAGCTTGTGACAAGTCATTTTCCCAGCTAGACAAGATTCACATTGTCCATAAGATTCCAAATCCATGGAATCTAGGTATCCATTTGCATACATTCTAGACAATATTGTTTCGTTTATGTGCCCTAGTCTACAATGCCAAAGATAAGATTGATTGTCTATCCTAGGTCGTTTCACGGCTATATTGAGCACTTCAGTTCCCATTTCCAAAACATACAATCCATTTATTAAAGAAGCAGTACCATAAATAATATCATTCGAAATGATAGAAAATGTACCATTCTTAATACTAAAAGTAAAACCATCTTGTTCTAAACAAGAAATAGAAATAATGTTTCTAGAAATGTTTGGAACATAAAGACAATTATTCAAATGCAATAAAAGGCCCGTAGACAAAATAAAGTCGGCATGTCCAACAGAATGAGCAGCAACCCTTGCTCCATTGCCAACGCGGAGGTCCACCTCGTTTCTCTCCAATCTCCTTGGGCTCCTAAGCACCTGCAACATATTGCAGATATGAGAACCACAACCGGTATCCAATACCCATGAGGTAGGATTAGCACAAGAATAATTTATCTCAATCATGAAAGTACCTGAGGTAGAAGCATCACCATGCTTCTTGTCCTTCACACTCTTCAGGTAGTCTGGACAATTCCTCTTCCAATGGCCTTTCTTGCCACAATGGAAGCACTCGGCATCGCTTTTGTCCTTGGATGCACTCTTACCCTTCTTTTTGCCTTTCTTTTTCTTGGGTTTTCCTTTGGGTTTAAGGGAGTCTCCTTTCGCAAGCTCCTTGCCCTTACCCTTTTCCTTGCTAGGCCCACCAATCAGAAGAGCATGTGTCCTATCCTTCTTGATAGACACTTCAGCAGTTGTTAACATGCTTAACAATTCAGGCAAGCTCACAAGCATCCCATGCATGTTGTAATTCATAATGAATTGACTGAAGGAAGGTGGAAGCGAGGTCAGGACTAAGTCATTACTTAGCTCGGCATCCATCACGAAGCCTAGATTTCCTAGCTTCTCAATGAGCCCGATCATCTTAAGAACATGACTGCTCACAGACATGTTCTCAGACATCCTGCATGAGAACAATTCTCTAGAGGTCTCATACCTCTCATGCCTGCCTTTAATGTCATACAACTCCTTGACATGTAAGACAATAGAGGGAGCATCCATATGCTCATGCTGCTTTTGCAGTTCAGGCGACATGGATGCCAACATGATGCAGACAGTCAACACATTGTCATCCATGTGCTGTTTGTGGGCCTCGAAATCAAATTCCGCGAACCCATCTTCCCCTTCCCTAGGAGCTACGGGTAATGCAGCATCCAGGACATAAGCTATTTTTTCGGCCCTAAGAACAATTCTTAAGTTCCGATACTAGTCCATAAAGATTGAACCGGTTAGTTTGTTCGTATCGAGTATTGAGCGTAGTGACAGTGGATTAGTCATACTAAAAACTGAAAAAGATGTAA
The DNA here is from genome assembly GCF_033153095.1 of Gastrolobium bilobum. Taxonomy (NCBI): domain Eukaryota; kingdom Viridiplantae; phylum Streptophyta; class Magnoliopsida; order Fabales; family Fabaceae; genus Gastrolobium; species Gastrolobium bilobum. The sequence goes on from NW_026898541.1 coordinate 88,422, forward strand.
AGATGATTTAATTAATATATTAGACATGTTGTATAAACAAATTATTAAAGACTTTAAATAATTTGCCCCTCCCACTATTTTATCTAAGTCAATGACCCTTCCCATTTGACTTAGGATTAATCTACTTTTAGATTTTACCTTAGTGAGATTAAGAGTGCGATTATCTATTTTAACCCCCGATGACCGCAAGATTAATTTAAATAATGGGTTGATCCTCATCAACAGTATCTCATACCCTCTCTTAATATTAGGTTGACAACTCCTTGTCACTTAATGGTGCATCTCATGCAACCAACCTAACATTATTACCCTAAGCACATAAGCCCGGCTGAGACTGCAACTTATGTCTCAGTTAAGTATTAACCAGCACCCTAAGTGTCTAACACTTCTAATACTACTCTTACTCAACGAAACAGTGGGTCCCAACTGAGTTGTGGAACACCACTATGTAGAGGAGGTTCGAGTAATATTGGTGGTGGGAGGTAATCATATGCTTAATAATTTATTCCTTTAAGGGTTCATTTTATTTGGGGTTTATTAGGTCTCATCAAACGCAATTATATTATTATCATGCTAGTCGTTATCCTATGTCAAACATCTATCGGATTACACTAGTCGTAATTGGACATGCATAATAATACATACAAACGCGATTTGTCCAATTCATGCATACTAGTCCTTCAAAACATAAAAGCATACATGCATATAAAACAATTTTATTTGAGATGGTCATGGTGCTCGTGCATTTGTCCATCTTGCTTCTCAAGCATCGGCTCCTCGTCGTCTATACGCCACTAGCCTAATTCTCAATTACATATAATTAAAGAAACTCCAAAACATCTTTGGAGGGACAAATAATAAAAATACAAAATTCAAAATTCAAATTACAACTCTAATTAAAATAGATCAAAATTACACATTAATTTAAAATTTGAAATTCGAATTTCGGGCACCATGACCATCCCCTTCCAAATTGCACCTGAAAATTTAAACAGCTTGCAAGCACATAATATCAAATATTATATAAATATTTCCTCACATATATTTTGATAATTTAACAATTAAAATATCAAAACAAGAATCAAAATTCAAAAAATTTCCAATTTTCTTCCAATGGTCGAATTTTGCATCTTTATGCATAATTCAAATCTTTGTCAAATCTTTCTCAAAGATCACAAAAATTAAACCATTTATTCAACCATAACTCATATGGCCGAACCATACATCATCATATACAAAAATTTTATTAAATAAAATCATGGAGAAACTAATGCATTTGAATATTCACATCATGGCAGAATCATGTTCCCTTTTCAAAAAAAAATGTTTCTTTTTGAAAACTTTCACAAAGAATCAAAACAAACAAAACCATGAGGTCATGCAGATATATGAACACCATAATCATATTAAACATGTTCATAAAAAAATCCACATGCAAAGAATTAATCTTTAACAAAAAGACCTTTTAACCGTGAGAAAATTAATTTCACAAACAAAGTACCATCACCCGCCGATGGTAAAGCGACCTGGCTGTGATACCACTTGAAAGTAAAATGGCCTTGAAGTCCGTAGCATGTGAGAGGGAAAAACAAAATTTTTCATATGCAGAATTACACATGCAATCAAGAATCATGCTTTATGGCATGTGATGTTACCTTTGTTTGTGAGTTCAAAACTCCAAGACGATCAGTGTTAGGTTTGAAGGGTTCAAACCCTCTAACGTTGATCCACACCACCCACGTCAAGATGCAAGAACGCTTTCTTGAAAGCCACAAATTGACCACCACAGAGAGGCTCGCTATGCGCTCAATAGGTGAAGAAGGAGGTTAGGTATATGTGTTTAGAAGAGTGAAGTCTCCAGCATGAAGAATTGGCTAGGTTCTTTTGAAAAACCTTAAGGAGGAACTTGACAAGAGAGGGAGAGAATTAGTATCTCAAATCATAATTTTTACTTGGGAACAGATTCACTTACCACCAAAAAAGTTTACAACTCTTACAACCAATTTAATCATCGTTGATTTATGTCAATCTAACGGTTATAATTTATTGAAAATTAATACCATTTATTGTGTCATATTTATTAATTCCTAATAAATTATAACTGTTAGATTAACGAAAATAAACGGTGATTAAATTGGTTGTAAGAGTTGTAAACTTTTTTGGTGGTAAGTGGATCCTCCCTCTTTTTACTTTACTTATAATGAAAGTGGCGCACAAGTGAGTGAGACAAAGGTGGAGTTGTTGCAATTCAAAAATCCCAACAACCTCCCCTTTGAATCCTCATAAGACTAGGTCTTTATCTAGTCAAAATTCTGAACCAATGGTCATCATATGACCACCAATTCATGCGCCCCTATTCAGCCCAAAAAGGGTCCAGATACATTTGAGCTGTTGCATTCAAGTTTGAACCAACTAGCTCACTGATTATCTCAACAACCAAATCTGATTGGAGCTTGTTGGTTTGACAAGATGACAATCATATCCCACCAAAATGGCGCCCCAAATCAGCCCTTGGAGATCTCCATAGATCTTCTCTTGATACAAGGGATTTGTTCCAACAAGATCTCATCTTATCCTTTTGTTATGAAACAACTTTTCATAGCCAATTCAAATTCGAATTCAAACATTTAAATTCAAACGTTCAAACATTTAAATTCTAAACTCAAATTCAAATTTCAAAATTCAAAATTCAAAATTCAAATTCGAAATTCGAATTTCAAAATTCAAATTTCAAAATTCAAATTTCAAATTCAAAATTCAAAATTTAAATATTTGATAATTAATTTAACTAATTAAATTAATTAGTAATGTCTTGGACTATCCAAGCCCATTAACAATACCATACGCCCTTTCCTTCTTAGGTGGGCTTCCAAACTTCATCTTGGGCTAAATACCATTATTAGGCCCAATACCTTTAATGCTATATCATCATGACATTAAGGTATTAGTGTGTGACTCATTAGGTCCAACATAGCCACTGATATAAATAGGCTCGGGCCCAACATGCCCACAACCCATTTAATGACAACACAGAGCACTAGCAATGCTTTGTTGCCCCAGAGCTAGTTAGATTAATGACTTGATCATCCTATTACACATATTTGGTTGCCGTATGTATTTCTTTTCGTCTCGGTTACCTTCCCATAAAACCGAGGGTAAGGAAGCGTATCAACCCTTGCGGTTTAGGGTAAGCTTTATTCGAAATAGGGAATCTTCAATTTACTGACTCTAAAGGCAGATCATCTCATGATCTCTTTTACTATGCATAGATTCCTGAGTCCCTGTAAATGTCATCCCGATTTCTCCGGTTTACAGATAACCTAATCTCTCACAGAGATTTGACAAATTCCTTCAGCTTATCACCCTAGCCCTGTGCTCTTTCAGGACAAGCCCAACAGTATACCTATGAGGAGTCTCTGTGTTTCAGGCAGACGAGGTATACAGTCAAAGCATGCCTTCTAGAACGCAGTCTAGGTAATAACTTCTTGTCTAAGGAAAGACATACCCAAATATAAAGAGACTACTCTAATGATACTCTCTGTGAGATTTCCTGAGTCTCTTTTGTGGGTCTGTTCAGCGCGAGCTATACCCTTATAGATCCACCCACGACTTTAGCTAAGACATCTCCATATCTGTAGCTCATGAGGTCTTTACCTTGCATCCGAATACAAGTAGATAAGACGTGCTAGTCTTACCCGAGATCACTGATCCCCATTCTCAGTGTCTCTAGACTAGGAACATAAAATTAGGAATAAATATCCAGTATCCTTGATTCTTCATGATCCTGATCTCATCACAGATACTCAAGAGATACCTATTTTATTCCACAGGGTTTATCCAGTTACTCATATAAAATATTAACAGTAATATTGAGACAAAATATGAAACAGGATAAATAGTGTTTTTATTTATTTGCGACAATACAAAAGTCCACATATGTCCTAATCTAATTAAAAGATTGTCTCTAGGACATCCATATACTAACAGATACGTCTCCAACAGCAGTTGAGGCCGCTATTTTAATTAACTCTCTTGTTCGTGACTAAACAGAGACAAGACTCCAAATTGGGATTCTTTGGCACTGTGTCATGTATTTATTGTTGTTTTTTTTCTCTCTTTTTTCTTAGATTGTTATTATTCATTTTTGTTAATTAACACTTGCAATATTTCTTTAATATAGAATATATCTCCATATAAGTAAGCCTGTCTCTTGAGCAATGTGCTTGAAAATTGCACTGCCTTGTAAAGTTGCATTTTACCTCAAAAGTTTGTAGGTAAACTTAATCTTTTGGACCCTTCATATTATGTCCGCGATAGTAAACATAAGTTCTCTTTTATTATAAATGGTCAAAATATAAATTTTGTTCAAAAAAAATTGACCTATTTTCTTAAGCTAAGGGCTTAATATGTGCTGCTTGAAAAAAAAAGTTCTTTTATTTTTTTTAGTCTCATTAAAAAAAAAACTATGTGAAAATCTATATTTTTAATTGGATCACTTTCAAAATGAAACCATAAAAATCTTCCTCTATGATATGTGGTGAACCCAATTTTTTTTTTTTTTTTTTGGTAAACAAAAGAGATAAGTGAACCCAACTTTTATTATAGGTGATAGATTTCACTTAAAACCTAATTTATTTATTTTTCGTATTCGCTTAATTAATAAAAAAAATACTCTCTTTACTAAAACTGTGGTATTAACTTAATTTGCCCCCTTATTAATATGTTCGAACACATTCCAACTTGATTGCGATCATTCCCTTTTTTTCAATTTAAAATATATTTAAAAATGATTAATATTTAGATATATGTAAATATCATATAATATTTTATATGATCTCTTAAGAATAATTTTTTTTAATATTTGATAATTTATTTAATTACTAATCAAAACGCCATGATTCGATCTGCTACCCATGTTAGAACTTGTCAAGGTAAGATATTGGCTACACCACCTACATCCACATTTAACAAATTAAATAATCTAAACAAAAATTATAATTAAAAATTAATTAAATTAGTCAATACATGTATTACTTAAGAAACATAGTCTTGAGTTCTAAATTTTATCAGGTGAACATCATATGGAGATTTTCCTTTGGAGTGAAAATATAATTTTTATAATTTATATTTAAATTATTATTTTTTTATTCTTCAAACAAAATTTTGGAGCACAAAAACAAAACTTTGACAACAAGTTATTCACTAGCTCGAGGAATGATTAGATGCGTCTTCAATTGTTTTTACTCAAATGTTTAGATTGTATTGTGGGTTGACGGTGCTTTTATGATTCAAATTAGTAGGAAAAAATAGATATATACAGGAGAAAATAGAACAAGCTAGATATGAGATTGCTGCTGATGCAGGACTGGAGCTTCTGCAAAGAGAATCAGAGAAAGTCTCTAGTTGTTTTCAGCTTTTCAATAGCAGGCTCTTTTCCCATTATTAACTTTCTAACAAGACATATGTTAATTGTTGTTACGTTGGATATGTTAATAATATAGTCTAATAATACGTTCACATACAAGTTCAATAGAAAATAGCATGATTACTTCAGCACATATGGGCTAAATTCCAATAACTTGCATTATTCTTAGGATTTTTTTTAAGGAGGAGATAACACGGTTGAATATTTCAAATATCATGCATTAATACTTCAATCACCTCTACATCCTTCTCTCTTGAACCCATAACCTCCAACACTATATATTCCGCATGAACACAACCATTAGCAATGAGTTTAATGATCTAGAACAGCAAAGGAATTATAACAAGGAGCTAAAAAAGACTACTGGATATTGAGCGGATAAGCTGAGGAAATTAAACAGTAAGTGCATTGCAAATCTTAGTGTTTGCCATGCAATGGCTTTACTTTACCTATGTATATGAATCATCCAAATTTATGGATATGTTGATTCAGATATATACACCAATGTTTACTTTTCAGTGAGCGCATTTTGCACCGATTCTCATATTTGTCATGGAAAACAGCAGAGGAAAATGAAGACAAGTAGTACCAAAAAGAAAGACCTGCTGGCTGCAACAATGCAACTAAAGGTTGCAATGCTTGCAATATTCACACACCGTGAAAATGACTAAATCCTTGGTATGAGATTAACATTGTGGGCTTTGCAGATATATATATATATATATATAGAGAGAGAGAGCAATAGAAAGTAATTCACAAAATAAATGAAAGGAGAAGCAGGGGATGCCAAATATACCAAATGTAAGGAGAATGGCTTTTAAATCTCGGATGACTCTCTTCAAATGCTGCATGCTTCGGCTCAAACACTTTTAAGCCATGACCACATACATAGCATAAGTGATCCGAAACATAAAAATGTATTGAATAGAAGACAAAACAGATAATCAAACAATACATGTCATAAAAATAAATAGTAATCAATTCATAGCATGACACATATGAAGTGAATTATCAAACACTTGGTACAAACCAAAAAGGACGAGGGCGAGGAGTTAATTTCTCCAGAGTAAAATATTTGATGTTATTATCAGTCAAGCAAATCATCCCCAATTGAATGCTCTCCCGTGGGTCTCCAGTACATGGATAAGTAAAGGCAAAATAAATACTATTTTCTTTAATTAACTCTTCAGAACTATTAAGAGCGGCCCTTGACATTACCATGCCCTTGAAAACGTCTCGAAACAAAACGCGGTCCCCCAAATTATCAACCTTGATCCACTGATTAGTTTCATTACTTGTGTTCAACTTGAATACTTCAACTCTAGTCAGCTCAGGCGGGGCAACAAATTCGGTGACCTTGTTCAAATAACCAACATGCCGTGTTTCATAAGCTACGTTAATGAACATGTGAATGAGGAATAAATCTCCTAATGCATCGTCTTTGGCTAGGCTGGCGAAGACTTTACCCCTGTCAATGTCAAAACGTTGGTTACCAGATACAGTTGATAAAACTGGTGGCCTTGGTGGAACCCTAGCTAATAATTTAGGCTTTGGAGGGTAATCACTCGAATCTTGCAAATCCCAAACCAATATGGAATTGAAAGTTCTAGCATACAATTTCGTATCACTAATTTCCACATCCAAAAAATAAACCCCCGTATCCTTATCTGCTTCAATTGTAGTCCATGACTTGTAAGAAAGTCTACAAAATGTAATGTGACAATAATCATTGAAGAGACAAACCAAAAAACAATCCAAGCAATCGGGTTTGGAGGAGGCTACCGTTTTTTTCATCAACAACTTATCAGCTTGAAGGGGAGAGTTGGATGGGAATTTTAACACTGATGGGACAAAGACTTTAGCATTAGTTACTGGATTGAAGAAGAAAATGGTTACACTAAGACTAAGACTAGGACTAAACCCATTAGAATATTCACTCACAATCATCCATCCTTCAACTGAGCCTCGAACAGTCTGCCTTTTCTCAAATAGTGGTCTTTTGGGATAAAATAGACGTTCTGTCCTCAAGCTGAAAACTGGGGATGGTTGCCAATGGGTCAAGAATATAACCCATTGGATCAATTTTTATGGGTACAAGAATAATATCAAATATAACCCAATCAATTACAGTTGTTTGATATACCAAAATCAATGACTAAAATTGAAAAAATATAACCCAATCTTATGATGGTATAAATTGATTTAGTTCCTGTATTAAATTAGGAAAAACTATGAAAAATAAGTTGTAGAATGCAAAGAAAAATTAAAATCAAAATTGACCAAAAAAATACAAGAAAAAAAAAACCTTGCAAATTGCAAATATGATTTTAATGGAGAAAATATAAATAATAAGAAAATAATTAAGGAAAAAAAGTACCTCAAAACACCGTGAAGGAAGGAGAGAGCCGTAAAAAACAACCGCAGAGGAGAACACCTATATATAATAATGTTTATAGTGGAACAAGAAGGCTTCTACAATTTAGAATTGACAATTTTCTTTTTTCTTTTTTTGGTTATTCGAATTTGAACGAAAACAAAGCTATATGATATCTGTGACTCACTGACTCCTACGTACTGTTCTACTGTTTGTATATGGAATGAAATTAGGAAAATAACTTCCGGTTATATACGTGACATATTAATGTAAAAAAAATAATTCTTATATTTAATCTTAACCATCTATTTCTATCAAATAATTGATTGGGTTATTCTTATTATTAATGAGAATAATCCAATTATTAATCGAGTATAATTAATGAGAATAACTCAATCAATTACAATCATTTGATACACGAAAATCTACAAATGAAAATTGAGTGTAAAATTTATTATTTTTAAATTGATGTAAATTAATCATATCCCTGTATTAAATTAGAAAAAAAAATCTGTTGTTTAATGTCAATGGGCTTAAAACCTTTTTTGTTTTGTTAATTAAAAAATAATTTATTTTTTTGTATTCACTTAATTATCAAAAACATGATATTTTACTCGATCGAATTATAGTTTGCACCATTAATTATTAATATATTTAAAAACAATACATATTTACGTAATAATATTGATTGTAAATTTGTAATCACCCTTTTTGTTCAATTTTTAAAATATACTTGCGAATAATTAATGTTAAAATATATGAAAATAATCTCATAATATCTTAATTATATTTTAGAATAATTTAGAGCATCTTGCATAACCCCTTAAGAACAATTTTATTATTATTTGATCATTAATTTCGTTAATATTCATATAATTAAAGATGACATAATATTTACCAATAAAAAAAACGATGACATTCATCATAAAATATCATATCAAATTATCAATACATATTTCATTCTTGTAATTTCTATCGTTAAATAGTCATCAACCCCTAGATCTACATCACCCCAAAGGCTGGCCCAATAAAACGGCTAGTAACCATGTTCAATAGAATGACACTTTGGGATTTAATTAAGATGAAAAGTACTTTAAGAGGATCTTTAAGGATTTATTTTATTATTTACAAATATCTTATAATTTATCTCTTGAATTAAATTTTTTATCTTTTGAATTAAATCATATCAAACAGATATATATATATGGTAGAGGTTATACTTACTACCTTTTTTCTTACTACTTGTTACTACCAAATCTTAACCGTTGATTTCCGTCAATCTAAAGGTTATAATTTATTAGAATTAATAATTAATTAATAAGTGTAACCCAATAAATTATAATCGTTAGATTGGCGGAAATCAACGGTTAAGATTTTGGTAGTAACAAGTAGTAAGAAAAAAAGTAGTAACTATAACCTTTCTCATATATATATATATATATATATATATATATATGAGGTAGGTTATACTTAAAACTTTTTTTTACAACCTCTTACAACCATATATTAACACCGTTGATTTCCGCCAATCAATGGTTATATGATTTTTTCAAATTAAACTCATTAATTAATTACTAATTCAAAATAAATGATAACCGTTGATTGACGAAAATCAATGGTGTTAAAATGTGGTTATAAGAAGTTGTAAAAAGAAAGGTTGTTGTTATCAAAAAAAAAAGAAAAAAAAAGAAAGAAAGGTTGTAAGTATAACCTTCATCTATATGTATGTATGTATATATATATATAGAGAGAGAGGTTTTCTTAATTTTATCCAATCAATCCAATTGATTGGTTTCTCCAATTTCAGCCAATTAATTTAATTAATTAGTTTTCTTAATTTTATCCAATCAATCCAATTGATTGATTTTCAAAATTTCAGCCAATTAATTTAATTAATTGGTTTCTTTAATTTTGATCAATCAATCCAATTGATTTGTTTCCCTAATTTTAGCCAATCAATTCAATTAATTGGTTTCCTTAATTTTGGTCAATCAATCCAATTGATTTGTTTCCTCAATTTCAGCCAATTAATTTAATTAAGGAAAAAATGTTTCTACAGTTAATGCAGATAAGTTATCTGCATTTATTCCTAAAACGACGTCATTTTGGTATTGAAATTTCAAAAAATTATAAATATAAAGACTATTATAACCCTGAAATAAATTAAAATAAAAAAGACACCATGATTTCCTCCCCAAAACGACATCGTATTGGACTTACACAGATAACTTATCTGCAGTAACTGCAGAATAAGCGAACCCTTTAATTAATTGGTTTCCTTAATTTTGGTCAATCAATCCAATTGATTTGTTTTCAATCAATCTAATTGATTGGTTTCCTTTATTTTCTTCATCTTCAATAAATCTAAACTAATGACTATATTTAAAGTCCAATTTCAAATTCAAAATTCAAAATTAAAATTAAAATCAATTTTATTTAAATTCAAATTTCAAATTCGAAATTCAAAATTAGAATTCAAATTAATTTTATTAATTTAACATTTAAATTAATTAGGTTACATCATGGATCAAGTCTAACTTGACTCATGATTAGGGATGTTCAAAATGTCCAAAAGAACCAAACCGATCAATAACCAAACTGCTCCACATTTTAAAAATCGGTTATTTTTAAAAATCTGTTTCATATGAAACTGCATTTTATTTTATAAATTGGTTATTTACCAAACCATAAAAAAAATGGGGAAGGATATTGTGACAACCAAGTTGTGTTACTACCAAGTGACTACCAATCAATCTTACCGTTAGATCGATTATATTGATCTAATTGTTATATTTATTTCCATCTTTGTATGGTAATGATTCTCCAAATTAAATACTTTATATTTATTTTCTCCTTTGTATGGTTATGATTTTCCATATTTAATGCTTTCACTTTAAATATGGGGAATCATGACCATACAAAGATGGAAATAAATATAACCATTGCATCAACATAATCGATCTAACGGTGAAATTGAATGGTAGTCACTTGGTAGTAACACAACTTGGTTGTCACAATATCCTTCCCCAAAAATAATTGGTTATCCATGGTTATCCATAACCAAACTATTTTTCAATTAAAGAACAAATAAATATTATCTTTTATCCTTAGCATTAAAATGTGAAAATTACATAAATAAGAATCATTTTTAAATGTGACATTATTAGAAAAGTCTCAAATACTAACAGAATTTATCGAAGAAAAATATTTCGTCGAAAATTTTGACAAAAATCATATTACGTAGAAAATAGAGAAGAAAAAAAATTCTTGACACGGAACTAGATTTTATCATAATCACTAACATAAATTTTTCAGGGACAAAATATTTCAGTCAAAATTTTTGATAGAATCTAAACTTCGTGGAAAATTTCGACAAAAACAATTCTGTCAAACTTTTCAGCAAAAAATAATTCTGTAAAAAATTTTGACGAAACACATTTCCATAAAAAAAAATTGACAGAAAATAATTTCTTCAAATTCTTTTACGAAAAATATTTTCGTCCAAATTTTGAAGGAAATATTTTTCGTCAAAAAATTTTGCGGAAAATTTTGATGTAAATGTTTTTCGTGAAAATAACGTGAAACAATTTCTATAAGAATCATTTCGTCCTGAGAGTTTCAAAACAATGAAGATTCTTGCAAGAAATAGTTGGTCAACTATCTATAACCGAGAGAAACAAACGACTAGTTATAAAAATAGTACAATCCATCAAAAATCAATTTTGAATTTGTTAAAAAGCCGGTTTTGAATTAAAACCAATTTAAAACCGGTTTTAAATCAAAACCGGTTATAAACCATATACCGGTTTTGGAACCGGTTTAGAAAATTAAAAATCGGTTTTAAAAGAAGAAAACTGGTTCGGTTTGAAAACCAAACCATTTAAAACTAGTTCGGTTCGGTTTTTGTTGAAACCGATTATGAACCGCTCCATGCACACCCCTAGAGATAGTCATTGATATTTTTTGCATCAACCCAAAATAGATATCTTAAACGTTGCTCTTCATTTAAATCTATAGAATAGAAGAAGTTGGGATTCTCTTTTTGAATGTGCTTAAAATACTCAAGCATAACTTGGGCATCTCCCTCATCCAAAGCCAAATATTGGCCTATGTCAAACTGATAATTTACATCACCCAAGAGAGACACAATGTTTTGACAGCCACCAGATTGCCTAGACATTTCAACATACATCTTTCTGGTGTGTTCACTGACAGCATGCAGGATGTCAATGTTATTTTTTTCAGCTAATTTCACATTTCTATGAATCAAAAAATGATATGCCAGAGCTGGTAAAAGTTCATGATTATGTTCCTTTATAAATTCATGAATGATCCACTTTCCATTCGGCCTTCTCTTCACATGCATGCAAGCTTTGCAATCTGTCTTCTTTACACTTGGTCTTCGACTGCTCCCACTGTCAAACTCAACTGTAACCCCATACCTAGAGCATGCAAATTTGGCATTGATAAATTCTTTTGTTTTCTTTGAGTGTCTACTATTTTTGATTGAAGTGGTGAATCCTATAGATTTGGCATAATCCTGATAAAATGAATATGCTTCTCCATGGAGATAGTGGCTTACTCTCTTCTTCACCTCCATCGTTATCTCCATCTCTGAATATCATGGATTTGGAATAAGAAACCAGAGATATGAGATTGGAGACAACAATTAGTCCTCCTACACTGTCCAGGATGCTTGGCAATAGTGCCATTGGATTGCTGCAATGGTGGTTTGAAAGGTTTGTGGTTGGTGGTTTGCTGCAATATGCCTTGCAACTTCTGTGTTCGTGTCTATTTTTTTAGTGTTAAGGACCAAATAGGGCCTCGATAAATTTGTCTGGGACCAAATAGGGCCTTCGATGCTAGGGTCAGCTGTCCAAAACTCCAAGAAGACATAAAACGTCGTCGTATTACTTCCACGCTGGACTACTTAACGGTGACTCAGCATACTAACGTTCCACGTGTGCTCCGTTGGTTGGGCCATTAGATGCCAACTAACGGAAGGACAAACGTGGCACTATTTTTGTAAAATTAAGGACCATAATGAGCCTTTTTTGTTGTTGGGGACCAAAAGGGGCTTCGGGAAAATTGTCAGGGACGAAAAAGGGTATTTACTCATTATTTAAATTAATTAAATTCCTAATTTAACGGTGCGGTTAAATTAGAAATTTAATTAATTTAAATAATTAATTATGAGTTTAGGAAAGAATTCCATAATTAACCTTGAATAATTATTAGAAGACTAAAATAATTATAGTAAGTGCTTAATAATATTGAAAGCCGCTTTTCTGATGAAAAGTGCATATATCGGTTCTGCTTCACGGTATAAGTGCGTACCGATGAAGTATGCCGAAAAACTATAATGAGTGTGTAAATATTTCTAGTATAATATTCAGTGGCATGAAGTTTGGAGGCGATTGTTTTTGCTTTCAAGATTTGGAGTTGGCGGCAATTGTTTTTGCTTTCAAGATTTGGAGGCATTATCTTTATGGCATGAAGTTGTCTGTGTTCAGTGACCACAAGAGTCTGAAGTATCTGTTTGATCAGAAGGAGATGAACACAAGACAGAGGAGATGGATGGAGTTTCTGAAGGATTACGACTTTGAGTTGAAGTACCATCCTGGCAAGGCCAATGTGGTAGCTGATGCTTTGAGTCAAAAATCCGCGAGTCTATCAAGTTTGATGATATGATAACAAACCGGGTATACACGGGGTGTTACATTTTACGGTATACCTGATGCGACAAATCTTAGAAAAATGGCTAGGTTCAGAATATGAAATTTGAGATTAAAATGATAAGTGGAACTATTTGTGCTAATACCGATGGATTAAACTTAATCCGCCTATAAATACCATGTGGCACAAACTTCTAGGTCAGAAATTTTAAACCTTGTGTGAAATTTCTGGTGCATTTTGACAGCCACCCTCTCCACCTCACTCCATAGCCTTTTCTTCATGAAACTCCATCAAGGCACCACCTTTCTTATCCCTTAAGAACAATTTTGTTATTATTTGATCTTTCTTTTTTGGTAAAATTAAATTATTATTTGATGATTAATTTCGTTAATATTCGTATAATTAAAGATGACATCGTATTTACCAATAAAAAATAAGATGACATGCATAATAAAATATCATATCAAATTATCAGTACATATTTCATTCTTGTAATTTCTACCGTTAAATAGTCATCAACACCTAGATCTACATCACCCAAAAGGCCGAGTAACCATGTTCAATAGAATGACACTTTGGGATTTAATTAAGCTGAAAAGTATTTTCAGAGGATCTCTGAGAATTCTTTTCTTATTTACAAATATCTTATAATATATCACCTTTTCTATAACCCTGTTAATTAAATTTTTTATCTTTTGAATTAAATCATATCAGTTTGATATATATATATATATATATATATATATATATATATATATATATATATAAGGAAGGATCCTTTGACACCGGTGTCAAATTTAATGTTTGACACCTCATCTGAGAGCCGTTATATCAAAAAACATCAACGACTCTGATTTGTAAGCATGTAACACCATTGATCTTTTTTGATCTAACGGCTCTCAGATGAGGTGTCAAATTTTAAATTTGACACCGATGTCAAAGGATATATATATATATATATATATATATATATATATATATATATATATATATAAAGTGGCGTGATATTGATAGCATGTAGAAAAAGTGGTGTAGAATGTTATATTCATGAGGGGTGTTATAGTATAATTGACTGAACAATTTAAATAGAAAAAAAAGAAAGAAATTTACTCTTTCTCAATGAATGAATAAAGTTACATAAAAGTATCTTATTTATACATCAAGAAGAAGCCTATCTAACACCGAACTAACTAAACAGAATAAGATAGAGAGTCTAAAAAATCTAACAAACTCAAAACTGCAATATGTTATTATCTATCTGTCATGGTTAGTGGCTATGAAGGACATGTCAGCATCTGCATGCATATCATCCACGTCAGCAGTTTTATCATTTTTATTTCTTCCATTGATGTTACGCCCGACCGCTTCAAGAATCGATGACTATCCCCACATACTAACACGAGACCTATGATGCACGGACACGGACACGGGACACGACACGACACGCTAACACGTTAATTCTAAAAAATGTCATAATTCGATACGTTGGGACATGTTTTGATATTAAATAAAAAATTTAATATATAATATAATTCATATTTAATACATATAAGAGTCCATAATAAGTCATATAACCAATCAAATATTTTAATTTCATAACATAAATATAAATAATTTTTTGTACTTCGTTAATTTTTTATGTCAAATTTCATAACAGAAAAAAATTAATTTATAAATTATTTCTTTTATATTTAGTTAACAAAATAAAATTAAGATTTAAAAAAAAAAAAGTGTTCGAGCGTTGACCGCGTGTCCGACAAAGTTGACTGCGTGACAGAACGTGTTCGAGAGTTGACCGCGGTCCCCAAATGTTGACCACGTGTCGGAGGCGTGTCCGAGAGTGTCGGTGTCGAACACGTGTCCGACACGTAAATTTTCAACAAAACAACGTGTCCGTGCTATAGAGCACGAGACTTTTCAGTGTGCTTTTCTTCACTCGCACACTACCTGGGAAAACTTCTCAGGAGGTCACCCATCCCAGAATTGCTCCAAGTCAAGCACGCTTAACTGTAGAGTTCTTCCGATCCGGGCTACCGAAAAGAAGATGCATCTTGTTAGCATAGGCAGTACCAATTAATTCTTATAAGTTATCTCAATCTGTGCTGCCTTATACCTGCACAACCTTTGGAATCCCTCTCTTTCGGGTGTCGATTCGATTCATTCATGCATGCATGTAACCCCCCGCTGGAAGCCTGTCAGGAGCCGCTCCTTGTCTGTACCTCTTTGCACCGGCGATCACTCCCCACCCTCGTCAGCGCTCGGGATGTTACATGCCCACCAGCTTCCGCCTGGTTCGTCCTCGAACCACACCGTACTGGATGAGAGGCCCTGCTTTGATACCACTTGTTACGTCCGACCGCTTCAAGAATCGATGACTATCCCCAATTACTAACACGAGACTTTTCAGTGTGCTTTTTTCTCACTCGCACACTTCCCGGAAAAACTTCCCAGGAGGTCACCCATCCCAGAATTGCTCCAAGTCAACCACGCTTAACTGTGGAGTTCTTCCGATCCGGGCTACCGAAAAGCAAATGCATCTTGTTAGCATAAGTAGTACCAATTAATTCTTATATGCTATCCCAATCTGTGCAGCCTTATACCTGCACAACCTTTGGAATCCCTCTCTTTCGGGTGTCGATTCGATTCATTCATGCATGTAACCCCCCGCTGGAAGTCTATCAGGAGCCGCTCCTTGTCCGTGCCTCTTTGCACCGGCGATCACTCCCCGCCCTCGTCAGCGCTCAGGATGTTACAATTGACATCACCTTTATCGGCACACGCATCTGTATTGCTTTGCTCCGTAACATCCCCCCGCAAGATGGGCACATAATATTCGCAAGACCCATCTTGGACATAATGGAGAGGAATGATGGTGCAACTAACGCCTTTGTGAAAACGTCTGCGAGTTGAAGCAGAGCTCATAGGGAGTAATCGAACCAACCCAGAAATCACATGTAACCTGACAATCTATCTCAATGTGTTTAAATCTCTCGTGAAATGTGAGATTATAGGCGAGATATATCGCTGATTGATTGTCACAAAATACTGATGCTGGTTTACTACATGGAACACGTAAGTCTGTGAGCAAATATTGCAGCCATTGCAACTCATATACAAGACTCACTAAAGCCCGGTACTCAGCTTCGATGAGGAACAAGAGGTGGTGTTCTATTTCTTGGATATCCATGTTTTCAATGATGAGCCAATAAACACACAAAATCTCGTGATGGACTTCTTTGTATCTGGGCAGCAAGCCCAGTTAGCATCGACAAAGGCACTCACTTGAAGACTGGTGGATGCTGAGAAGAACAACCCAATTGTTGGGCAACCCTTCAGATATCTTAAAACGCGATTAGCAGCTGTTATGTAAATATCAGAAGGACATGAAACAAACTATGATAATTGTTGATTTGCGAAACATATATCAGGACAGCTGGTCGTCAAATAAAGCAAACGACCAACCAAGTGTCTATATGGTGCGACATCAGATAATGGGGTTACTTGCTCACGAGACAACTTACAGGAAGGATCCATTGGAGTAGACATAAGCTTTGCACCCAATAGCCCGCATCAGAAATAAGTTCAAGGGGTATATTTTCGCTGATTTACATTGATCCTAGTCTTTGATCTAGCCACTTCAAGGCCCAAAAAATACCTCAAAATTCCCAAGTCCCTTTATTTTAAACTTATCATCAAGATAAGACTTCACACAATTAATTTCGTCACGGCAATATCCCGGAGAAGACTATATCATCCACGTATACCAGTAAGACAGTGAAGCTTGAAGGCGTGCAATGGACAACAAAGATTATAGGATAATGCATCAGATAAAGGATAAAGGTTAATACTTGGAGAGGATTGAGTATTGTGAGCAGCAGAAGGTCCACAATTATAGTCTAAGAAATAGCGTGGAGGATTTTAAGACCGTGAAGACCTACAAGTTGTCTCTGGTGTAGGTGTGGCTGAAGAAAGCTGACTCTCTGATGGGTCATGGAATGAAGAAATATTGTGGTCATCTTGTTGTATGGGTGGTGGAGCTAAAGGGTCAGACAAGTCAGGTAGGATCTCAAGCATAGGCAGAGGCTCAAGGTCTAGTGCCAATGGTGGAGGTTTATCAGCAGACTGAGGGTGTTGAAATGAGAAGATGCTCTCGTAGAACACAACGTTACGTGGTCTATATGACTATATGTAATAGACCGAATTTTCCTGATGTAAGCCGAGCCAAAGCTCCTTATTAGGTTGGCTGACTCATTCACACACTTAATAAAGTGTGTCAATATACAAAGCCGGCTTGAACGCTTTGGGAGTTAAATAATGGGTCATGTTATTAGGCCAAAACATTAACCTTCTCTTATTTTAATCATGCACTTTTATTGGTTCATTGGGTCAAGTCATTTGATGTACTTTAATTAAAAAGTTATTTTTTTTTTTGAAAAAAAAAATCTAAAAATATTAGTGTAACGTTATGTAGAAAAGTAGGGTTGTCAAAAGTATATTGATTATTAATTGAGATTTCACGTACTACTATGGAATAACATGTTAACGTATCATTTAAATAGTTTAATTATAATTTTAACATCAAGTGTACGAAAGTTTAACTTCAGATAATGTCGACCATAAAAAGTTTAATCTTTCACTGTGGTTAAAAATTTATCAATCAGGAAAAAGAGATCAGGGTGGCTACAGAGTACAAGGATTTCTTTATCCCATCGACGCTGTATAAAGAGTCATAAAGTCATTCTTCAATTGCTTGGTACTGCACCACCTGTCTTAATTTAATTGGCTTAACGTGTTCAAGGAGAAAACACCTGTGAAGTACTTGGAGCACGTGTAATATGCCTTGTTTTGGCCAGATGATACGTCTCCCACAGCAGCTGAGGCCGCTATTTTAATTAACTCTCTTGTTCGTGACTACACAGAGACAAGACTCCAAATTGAGATTCTTTGGCACTGTGTCATGTATTTATTGTTGTTTTTTCTCTATCTCTTTTCTTAAATTGTTATTGTTCATTTTTGTTAATTAACACTTGCAATATTTCTTTAATATAGAATATATCTCCCTATAAGTAAGCCTCTCTCTTATGTGCTTGAAAATTGCACTGCCTTGTAAAGTTGCATTTTACCTCAAAAGTTTGTAGGTAAACCTTAATCTTTTGGACCCTTCATATTGTGTCCGCGATAGTAAACATAAGTTCTCTTTTATTATATGTTGGAACACATTCCACCTTGATTGCGATCATTCCCTCTTTTTTTCAATTTAAAATATATTTAAAAATAATTAATATTTAGATATATGTAAATATCATATAATATTTTATATGATCTCTTAAGAATAATTTTCTTTTAATATTTGATAATTTATTTAATTACTAATCAAAACGCCATGATTCGATCTGCTACCCATGTTAGAACTTGTCAAGGTAAGATATTGGCTACACCACCTACATCCACATTTAACAAATTAAATAATCTAAACAGAAATTATAATTAAAAATTAATTAAATTAGTCAATACATGTATTACTTAAGAAACATAGTCTTGAGTTCTAAATTTTATTAGGTGAACATCATATGGAGATTTTCCTTTGGAGTGAAAATATAATTTTTATAATTTAAATTTAAATTATTATTTTTTTATTCTTCAAACAAAATTTTGGAGCACAAAAATAAAACTTTGACAACAAGTTATTCACTAGCTCGAGGAATGATTAGATGCGTCTTCAATTAATTAATACTATTTTCTTTAATTAATTCTTCAGAACTATTAAGAGCGGCCCTTGACATTACCATACCCTTGAAAACGTCACGAAACAAAACGCGGTCCCCCAAATTATCAACCTTGATCCACTGATTAGTTTCATTACTTGTGTTCAACTTGAATACTTCAACTCTGGTCAACTCAGGCGGGGCAACAAATTCGGTGACCTTGTTCAAATAACCAACATGCCGTGTTTCATAAGCTACGTTAATGAACATGTGAATGAGGAATAAATCTCCTAATGCATCGTCTTTGGCTAGGCTGGCGAAGACTTTACCCCTGTCAAAACGTTGGTTACCAGATACAGTTGATAACACTGGTGGCCTTGATGGAACACTAGCTAATAATTTAGGCTTTGGAGGGTAATCACTCAAATCTTGCAAATCTCAAACCAATATATATAGAATTGAAAGTTCTAGCATACAATTTCGTATCAATAATTTCCACATCCAAAAAATGAACCCCCGTATCCTTATCTACTTCAATTGTTGTCCATGACTTGTCAGAAAGTCTACAAAATGTAATGTGACAATAATCATTGAAGAGACAAACCAAAAAATAGTCCAAGCAATCGGGTTTGGAGGAGGCTACCGTTTTTTTCATCAACAACTTATCGGCTAGAAGGGGAGAGTTGGATGGAAATTTTAACACTGATGGGACAAAGACTTTAGCATTAGTAACTGGATTGAAGAAGAAAATGGTTACACTAAGACTAAGACTAAACCCATTAGAATATTCACTCACAATCATCCATCCTTCAACTGAGCCTCGAACGGTCTGCCTTTTCTCAAATAGTGGTCTTTTGGGATAAAATAGACGTTTTGTCCTCAAGCTGAAAACTGGGGATGGTTGGCAATGGGTCAAGAGGCGAAGCACTGTCAATGGGGTGAAGAGGACAAGCAATGGCAGTTCAGGAAATCGGTGGAAATGCTTGTTTGCAATGGCATTAGCAACAATATCCCTCCAAGGGGTGCATATTTCACTCAACCCAAGGCAATCTTTGAGGCACAAACGCTTCATTATCAGTTCCATGATATCATCTGGGGGACTTGTCCACGTGCACTCATGCTGCTTCTCTTCTTTTCCACTCAATAATGTTTTATTAGCAGTTGTTCTACTCTTTAACAAGCTTACTTTCTGCGTCTTCCATATGCTATCAAAGCAGAATAGTTGAAAGAAGGATGAACATCCACAGCTTTCCTCGTGATGTGATAGCATCTCTCCAAAGGGAAAAGACATCGATCAAGCTGTGCCAAAAAAATATTGTATCTTTGTCTTAACTATAGAACTTTGTTACAATCAACAACAACAAAAATAGAGAAAGATTAAATGTAAAACCAAATACTTCCAAGTCCACAATCACTCAAAGATGTATGGATCGAAAATAACAAGTTGTAGAATGCAAAGAAAAATTAAAATCAAAATTGACCAAAAAATACAAAAAAGCAAAACCTTGCAAATATTGAGGAAGGAGAGAGCAGTGAAAAACAACAGCAGCGCAGAACAAGAAGGCTTTCTTCAGATTAGGGGTGAGATTCTTTTTTAGGTTATTTGAATTTGAACGTAAACAAACCTATATATATGTGATATCTGTGACTCCTGCGTGTGTGTGACTGGATCAATTTTTATGGGTACAAGAATAATATCAAATATAACCCAATCAATTACAGTTGTTTGATATACCAAAATCAATGACTAAAATTGAAAAATATAACCCAATCTTATGATGGTATAAATTGATTTAGTTCCTGTATTAAATTAGGAAAAAGTATGAAAAATAAGTTGTAGAATGCAAAGAAAAATTAAAATCAAAATTGACCAAAAAAATACAAGAAAAAAAACACCTTGCAAATTGCAAATATGATTTTAATGGAGAAAATATAAATAATAAGAAAATAATTAAGGAAAAAAAGTACCTCAAAACACCGTGAAGGAAGGAGAGAGCCGTAAAAAACAACCGCAGAGGAGAACACCTATATATAATAATGTTTATAGTGGAACAAGAAGGCTTCTACAATTTAGAATTGACAATTTTCTTTTTTCTTTTTTTGGTTATTCGAATTTGAACGAAAACAAAGCTATATGATATCTGTGACTCACTGACTCCTACGTACTGTTCTACTGTTTGTATATGGAATGAAATTAGGAAAATAACTTCCGGTTATATACGTGACATATTAATGTAAAAAAAATAATTCTTATATTTAATCTTAACCATCTATTTCTATCAAATAATTGATTGGGTTATTCTTATTATTAATGAGAATAATCCAATTATTAATCGAGTATAATTAATGAGAATAACTCAATCAATTACAATCATTTGATACACGAAAATCTACAAATGAAAATTGAGTGTAAAATTTATTATTTTTAAATCGATGTAAATTAATCATATCCCTGTATTAAATTAGAAAAAAAAATCTGTTGTTTAATGTCAATGGGCTTAAAACTTTTTTTGTTTTGTTAATTAAAAAATAATTTATTTTTTTATATTCACTTAATTATCAAAAACATGATATTTTACTCGATCGAATTATAGTTTGCACCATTAATTATTAATATATTTAAAAACAATACATATTTAGGTAATAATATTGATTGTAAATTTGTAATCACCCTTTTTGTTCAATTTTTAAAATATACTTGCGAATAATTAATGTTAAAACATATGAAAATAATCTCATAATATCTTAATTATATTTTAGAATAATTTAGAGCATCTTGCATAACCCCTTAAGAACAATTTTATTATTATTTGATCATTAATTTCGTTAATATTCATATAATTAAAGATGACATAATATTTACCAATAAAAAAAACGATGACATTCATCATAAAATATCATATCAAATTATCAATACATATTTCATTCTTGTAATTTCTATCGTTAAATAGTCATCAACACCTAGATCTACATCACCCCGCCCAATAAAACGGCTAGTAACCATGTTCAATAGAATGACACTTTGGGATTTAATTAAGCTGAAAAGTACTTTAAGATGATCTTTAAGGATTTATTTTCTTATTTACAAATATCTTATAATTTATCTCTTGAATTAAATTTTTTATCTTTTGAATTAAATCATATCAAACAGATATATATATATATATGGTAGAGGTTATATATGAGGTAGGTTATACTTACAACTTTTTTTTTACAACCTCTTACAACCATATATTAACAGCGTTGATTTCCGCCAATCAATGGTTATATGATTTTTGCAAATTAAACTCATTAATTAATTATTAATTCAAAATAAATGATAACCGTTGATTGGCGAAAATCAACGGTGTTAAAATGTGGTTGTAAGAAGTTGTAAAAAGAAAGGTTGTAAGTATAACCTTCATCTATATGTATGTATGTATATATAGAGAGAGAGGTTTTCTTAATTTTATCCAATCAATCCAATTGATTGATTTCTCCAATTTCAGCCAATTAAATTAATTAATTAGTTTTCTTATTCATAGCAACAATTTTCTGGTTTCATTTTAATTAACTTCAAAGACCATACTAAAACAAAGACTAAGTAAAACCACATATTATTTTATTAAACAAAAATCCCTAGTTATCCATTACTTTGTTACTCATGTTCTTCGTTTCTTTATGTGTGTCAATATCACTAACATGTCGTACTCTTATTGATACACCTGCTAACTTACTATACTTAAAATGCATGTGATTACCTACAATATGACCCTAAAATTTTATGCATGCTAAGTTGAGAGTCAACAGTTCAGTTCACAAGAGTGCTTCACAATTGATAACACAATCAAAATTTTACCATTCCAAATTGGACAATTTTAAAACAATTAGATACCTGCCTAATACTTGTGCAAACAGATGATTAAGTGACTAGGACCTTCAATTACTCTTATTTTATCTTTAAAGTTTACATGTTACAAATTACAATTTCGTCCACTCCCTAATTATTCCTTACATATGATAAAATTCAATTCAATACCTAATTTCACAACTACTTACCTGCCTCGACAACCATCATGAGTGGATTTCCACAATTTAATAGTATACAAGAAGTCAAAGAAGTAAAACAGAACGCATCATATTCCAATTTACCATGTAGAAGAGTATTCGAAAAATCACAAAATTTCATCACAATCAGAATTATAATAAACGTTCTTATTTCCTAAAGGTCTTAGTCCATCACTTTAGGGACATAAAAATTTACAGCATCAATTAATTTAACAGCACAATATTTGCTACTATCTTGCGGAAAAGGATTCACATTGCTAGGTAGTGCTTTTTGCTTAGAGCTTAGGGTTTTGGAGGCACTTGTAATTAACTCTAACTATGAAGCTGACTTAAGAATGTGAGTAAGGATACTAGGATTCCAAGGTTCTAACTTCTAATTGCCATGATTACAAGAGATGTTAAGTTTGTATGTTCATTATGTAGCTATTGTCTACAATTTTCCTAAAGTCAGATGTACTCAAGTCTATCCTTTACAACGTACTCAACAAATCCAAAATATCAAACAGTCAAGTACGTAGCTAACTAATCTTAGCCTACCCTACGTACATATCACGTCAGTTGGTACCTCTCCTGCAGTTCGTCAAACACCCCTATGAGAAAACTTCCTCAAGCTTTCCGCTCTCCTAGGTACCTCATATGTAATTGACTCCACAGAAAAGAGGATCCATTCACCGTGACATGAACTTTCCAATTATTACACACATTACAATTTACGACAGCTCCAATCATAATCCATCAACTAAATCAAGCTTTCATATTTCGCATACACAATACCCACATTCAACGTTTTAATTGCAGTTAAATATCCCTTTAGAGTGATGCACAATAATAAAAATAATACAGTTACTGACAAAACTATACTTTTCACCTCAAACTTAGTTCTAATACTCTTCCTAGCATATCCCACACATTAAATTTCAACTTCTAACGTAAAATAAAATTCACAAAATCAAATGCTCAAAACAGAAAAGTCAACCCAGCCAGATTCACAAAAATAACAGGGTCTCATGTAGTAATTAGATTATGACAACACATACTCATTCAGATCATGAAACACTTATAATTTCTTGAGCACAGCACCCAAACTGATTTTAACTAAACATTACTACTATAGGTTTCACATCCTAGACAGTTAAAATAATTTAAGCAGCTCATAAACTCAAATTCTGGTCTATTACCAAAAATTCAATTTCAAATACTTCTTTTTAATTGCTATACCCAACAACTGATACCCAAAGCAATAATATATTGTCATAATTTCAATTTATCAATTCGAAGACTCCTCATTACATTTCTATCCTGACGAATCAAGACCAAAACAAAGTTTAGTTTATTTATTCTAGTTATTCAAGTCATTCCTTAGATCAGATTCTCACATAGTTTCAAACATCTGTACCAAAATCACCAAACAAAACTTTTTCATCAATTGATTCTCGGTGTTTGACAGTTTGATACTACCGTGTTACCGGAGAATGTGTTGGCCAGACCCATTTCCAGTCACAGCTGGAGTATCATCTCATCACACACTGGGAATCATCCAATTCCATACTTCGTTATTTATTCTTCCTTTAGACATTACTCAATTACAACCTACTATACATTAGACTTCTCTCTTAAGGAGGTTTTCGTGTCTCATAATTGCTAATTCTACTTTCGTAATGTCAAGCAGCGAGTGGATCCTACTCACTACATGGCATACACGACAGTAGTCTCAAGATTGAGGCACGGTTCCCACTTCATGACAGAAGCTCAAGCAATCACTTACCACATTATACAATTCAACAACTCAATTCAACTGAAACATAATTCAATCAGACGACTCTTGTACAATTTAGTAGCAGCAAACACTTCCAATCAAATAATTCAATTCATAACATGAACAGCACAACCGAACATGGCAGATAATAAAACAGAACCTAATATACGGCAACCTGAACAACATCAATAATATCAACAGCAAACCAGTCAATCAATAGAACAGTTTAACCTCAATTTCTCAACCAGACTACACTTATCACTGCACAACTGCCCTCTACTTATCAGGTCAACAACAAGGTAAATCTATACAATACAGTCTACATTTCAGAAAACCAAACAATATCTCACACAATTCTCGAGACTCAAAGCTGCTACAAGTAAGTTAATCTCATACTGCTGTATATAACAACTTCATAAGGCGATTTCAATATAGCTCATAATAACTCTAACATTTTAGTCATACTAACTTTCATAGTTTAACAGAACAATTCAGCACGTGCCAATCATGAGTCAGACAGTACAGTGATTTAATCCTAACAGTCAACAACCAATAAACAGTTAAATTCAAACAGCAGTGATTAAACATACTCATACAAACAACAATGATTAACAAACAGCAACCAATGCAACAATCACACACAAACACCTTGGATCAAAACTGCTCTGATACCAATTAGTGTAACACCCTCCCTTGTATGCATCCAAGAGAGTTGTTTGCTAAGCGGATTAGAGTTCGTTAATCATATTTTAGAGACTGAAAATCACTTTTACAATGGCAATTAAAACTTATAATTGAAATCGGGTTCGTCACAAAAATAAAAGTATACTTTCAAAATTTCTCAACTACTGAAAATATAACTTTCCTGGCAGACCTTGCTGTCTTTAAAAATTCGTATAAAATTCACTTCAACGATTCAAAAAAATATTCTTTGTAATCTAGAAACTAGACATCCGGGGCTTCACGTTCATATAAAATAATAGTGATTTGGAGTTCGGTTGCCCCTCGAAACATAACTCGCAAAATAAGAGAGAAAGTAGTGGAAATATCACAAATGTCCTGGCTGGTAAAATTCATAATAAATCGATCTTTCCGAATTTCTTTGCAAGGTTTATATATAATGAAACTAGACACCTGGGGCTACGCGTGCATATAAATTATAAGAAAATCGGAGGTCCGTAGCCCCAGTACGACAACTTACAAAGTGCTCGCAAAGACTTTTCAAAACTCAGCATTTAGATAACATGTCAAAATCCTTTTCGCAAACGTTTCAACATCTGTTTCCAAAATACTTGCTGGTCATAAAATCGTAAGGCAATAATAAAATCATAGTTCACAGTAATAAAAGCTTCTCAATTTCACACAGTCATCCATAAAATATCACATCAATAGCAGCATGCCCAAACAGTAGAAGCCAACAGCAAATATCCAAGTCCTCAAAAGCTTTTACGTCCTCCTGCCATTTTGTAAAAATTGCAGCCCCAAAGGGGTGAGAGAAAACAATATTAACTAGGCACAAAATCATAAATAGTCACTTCAAACATTTAATCATTTTCATCATATATCATAACGCGTATAT